>NC_136413.1:96395000-96632500 GCF_051521515.1 Lactuca serriola | reverse complement strand
CGACTCCTTTACGTGGTATATTTGCATAAATAGTGAACGGGAATTTCAATTCCAAAGTGCATCTTTAATGTATTAATTACCTTGATGGGTTGTGTTGATGAGATTATCAAGCTCAATCTTGATTGCTAAATACAATCGTTTCCACTTCTCAACCGCTTCATCCCGTCGCTCTCTCTCCTCCTTCATCTGCTCCAACACCATATCCGTCTGCAATTCCTGCAACGCCATTTTCTCACTCTTTTTCTCCATCATCGACGTCTCTCTTCTTCTGTGTTTTTCTTCTTTCTCTTCCATCACCTTCTTCAACCTCTTCACTTCCCTTTGCAGCCATTTCCTCTCTTGCTTCCATTCAGACTCTTTCAGCGCATGAACCATCATTTCTTGTTCGTAAACTTCATTTTCGGTCCCTCTCAGTGATATCACCTCTTCCAGCTTTTGTTGCAGAAGCTTTGTTTTCTCTCTCAAGATTCTTACCTCACAACCATTATTCGCATGATGCCCCCCTTTAGTTTGCACGCCACCCATGTTTAACCCCTCTATTTGCTTCCAAGTTTGTAGAGTAGAGCGATCCTATTTGTAGTGAGAAAGGGTGTTTAAATGCAAAATAAGAAGAATGACATAAATTTTGTGTATAGGCTCCTCCAAGAGCGGCTTCCAACATGTAGTTAATGAGGTACTGACTTGTGCTCGTGACTCCACAAATTCTTTTCATGAATTTGGGTTTGAAACTAGGAGCGTTCTTGAGTATTACAAGTTCCTAATTTAAAAATTTATTTACGTAATGGGGGAATATTTACCAAAAAGAACGTGTACCTATTTTGAGATGAACTAGCAAATAGTAATTTGATATAAACAATATTGTTATTGGTAGGGGTGTTAGTTCTGTAGTGTAGAGACAAAACCACAAATCACAGTGCGAAGCAGTGAAAGTTTGAAATTGTGTTTATACCTTGCAGATCTAGCAGAAAACCAAATTAATTGAAACGGAGACCGTGTGGTTTTTAAATCTCCAACAACCGTAAATTTTTGGTGCGTTGCGGTTTTATATTTTTCAAAAATCGAAAATAACCAAACCGTGCTGAATTTAATATATTTAATAATTATATATAGTATCTATTATTTTTCTTATGAAGTAACTAATATAAAACTACGATTTTACCCGCCACACAGTGCGACGACGATAATAGATTTAAGAAGTAGGAAAAAGTAAGTTGCTACATGTTGAAAATAGATGAAAAAATAGTTTCTTTTCCAGAGGTAACTAAAAATAAACACGAAAAAAGTAAAAAACAATTACGTCAAGCCATAGACAAACTCGAATTTAGAATTTATATCGACACGTACATAAAAAAACAATTAAGTTTTATAATAATAATAATAATAATAATAATAATAATAATAATAAACTAAACTAACGAACGAAAGTTCTAAATTTATGTCGAAACATTGACCATCTTGAATTTATACCGACATATACATAAAAATAAGAACATAAATAATTAGTCTTTTTTTAAAGTTAATGAATGAAAGCTATTAAGGAAAATTATATTATGTATACTAAAGAGGATAAACACAAAAGTTGATAAAATGGAGAGGGTCAAAGTGACATTTTTCAAATTTCAAAGTTGAGGAGTTCAAAGTAACATTTTAAAAAATATTTTTACAAAGTAAAGAGATGAAAAATATCATTTTGTAAAATAGACATGTGCAAATTGTCGATGGTAAAATGGAAATGGGTCAAAGTGACATGGATTGAAAATAGCATTTTCGAAAGTAAAGAGGTACAAATTGTCGATGGAAATATCTATCGACATTACCTTTTAATGTATAGTTAATAAAATATATAGTTTGTATAATTTATAAAAATAAAAGAAGCTAAAGATTTGTGACGGAAGTGCCAAAGTGGAAGTCCCACATCACCCAACAAGAAACAAAGGTGCAGACTCTTTATAAATAAGGTGTAACTTCCCACAAGTGCGACCCGACTGACCTCCAGACCTAGAATCAGCGGTCTTGGACCACTTTGGCACCGGCTGTGACTGTGTCGGGGCCTACCTCTGCTCCCGTAGTTGTAACTCGATCTCCAGCTCACGACGCCTAGCGGCCTCCTGTAACTCTAATTGTGTATCACATCGTTGGGTAGCAACAAACTGACGGATATCAGTCTTGAGCATGCTCAGATAACGTGTCATCTGAGCCTGCTTAGAAGCAAACTCCGGGCAAAACATCTCCCTCTCAGTGAACATGCTGTAACACCCATAAAATTCAAGCCAAATTTAAACTTTTAAAAACATTTCAAATGCCAATAATTATTACAAATAGGTTTCCAAAATAGTTTCACATCATAGTATCCCAGAAAATCCAAAACAAATTATAAGGAAGTGTATGGTCACGCCTTCGTCTTCCCGCGGCCATCCGCTGTACCTGAAACAATAATCGATAAACATAAGCTCGAAGGCTTAGTGAGTTACCCCCAAAATACCAACCTCATACAATCCATAATCATATCATATAACAAACACTGAACAACCATGCATCTCGAGTCTACAGTGTGACTGGTCCGCCCGTATCGGGCCTTCAGTCCACCTGGCCCACTCTATGAGTCTACAGTATGACTAGACTGACCGCGTTGGGCCTTCGGTCTATCTGGCCCACTCTCCGAGCCTTGGCACGTCTAGACCACCGTCTCAGGCCTTCAGCCTATCCAGACCACTCGTTGGGCCTTTGGCCTGACTATGTGCCCTCCTGGGCCTGCAGTCTATCCGGTCCTCCCTGGGTATGTTGGCCTACAACACGAAGCAGGACCCGCCTCAACCCAACCCCCCATACCAATCAAACAATCATGTGCACATAAATATTGTCTCACCCCGCTAAAGCGGAAACACGAGGCGTGGCAGTATAAAGGGTTTCATAGAAAAAGTTAAAAGACAACACCAACCATAGTATTAAAAATCATTACAAATTTACAATGGGTTTGAACAACTTTTAAAAGAAATTACAATGAAAAATTGGAATACAACACATGCGAATACTCCTAACAGTGAAGTGTCCCTAAGTGCCACTTACTCGATGATTCCTAAAAAAGCATGTAAAACGAGCGTCAATTATAAAAATAGTTGGTGAGTATTCACAAGTTTAACAAAATAATATTGGTTCATGAATTAAAATCAAAGTTTTGATAAAAGTTTCCAATAAGAAAAGTATATTGTTAAAAGGAGTAAATAAGTTTGTAAAAACAAAGTTCTTTGTTATCATGAGAGATAAAGTATGTTGCCCGAATAAGATGCAACATTCATATTCTCATGGAAGATAAAGTTCGTTACTCAAACGAGTAAACAAGTTTCAATGCTAAGATGAGCAATCAATTTTGTTGCTACAAGGAGCAAACAATTTCATTGTAAAACATGTATATAAGTTTTCAGTAATAAAAGTTCGTTGTTGTAATGAGAAACAAAGTTCATTGCTATAATTAATAAACAAGTTTATTGCTATAATAAATAACAAGTTTATTGCTATAATAAGTAACGAGTTTGTATGTGTATGAGCAAACAATTAGTTCTCAACCAAACCTATGACTGAAGCCCTATCAAGATCTATGCTTATCGTTCCATAGATGAATATGGTATCATGCACTCCAGCAATAGGGCGAGGGAGGAGTTGTCAATTCCTAATAGCGTTATCCATAATGACCATTGGCTCAAAGAGTTAATGGTTAGAGATAAGGGAAGGGCCTTAATACGATAAGTTCTCATGTTCCGTGTTGCATAGACATACATAGAGAGATATAGCAGTAAAATAGCAATCATGTTTGATACAAATCAATTTAAATACAACATTCAAATCATAGTTTTTCGGGACATGCTTTTCCACCCCAAAACATAAAAACCGAAAATAGGGGAGTGCGTGAATACTCACAATATGCATTGAGATTATGCAAATGATGCATTGATCTACGCTCCACTGGTACCACTATCGTTTTTCTATAACAATGTTACACACTAATAAGTCTCTAATCGAAATCTAACACTAGTATACATACTACTACAATATAATTATGTCAATATTGTGTCAAAATCTAATATTGATAAGTTACAAACATTTTTATATGGAAATTAAGTTTCAAAGAATCAATTGTTATATAACAATTTAAGTGGAAAATTTCCACTATTGAAATGTTAATATTTAACATTTTAGAGGTGTTCCAATGATTAAATATTCAAAACTAAATCAATTTAGTTTTAAACTTTCCCAAACTTTGCATTTCATTTTTAACTGAAGTCAAAGATCTTAAGATAAATTTTCTTGACTTTTTGATTTGTCTAATTATTTTTCACCATTTAATTCCTTGAATAATCATAAAATCATGGAAAAATAGTAAAAAGTTAATAAAAATTACCAAACTTCAGATTTTGGTTCTAACAACATTAAAAGACTTCCAGATAAATTTTCATGGTTTATAGATATGTATAACCAATTTTCTTATATTTAATTCTCTAAATAGATACAAATTCATGAAAAATAGAAATCAGTTTCCAAAATTACCCAAAATTTTTGTATTACTTTTATTAAACATTATTAATCTGGGAAAAATATAAAAATTGATTTCTAAACTGTTTAACCAAATTTTATGATTTTTGAGCATTTATTCAAATAAAAATTGAAATAAATAGGAAAAAGTTTCCAAAATTGCCCAAAATTTTGGTAAAACTTTTTTTGTATACATGTAGAAGCTGTGAAAAATATAAAAGAGATTTTTCAATTAGTCTTTCTGTTTTTCATTGTTTTATCCTCTTAAATAATCATTAATTGGAGAATAATTATTAAACAATTTAAGTAAATTACCAAAATTTTTGTAAAGTTCATTTACAGTGTGAATAATCTGGGAAAAAACCCAAATGTGGTTTTTATCTACTGGAATCCGATTTTGTGTATTTAAGTGTATTTAATCTTAGAAAATTGGAGAAAAATAGTATACAGAAGAGAAAAATAATCAAAAATTTTATGTAGCCTCCTAATGTACTACAAGGTGTTCTGGTAAATGTTTATAATTTTTGGATGAGTAAAAATATTTTTCCTGTTTTTAGTCCATTATAAATACAAAAATCGGAGAAATATAGGAATACATTATGAAAAATTCTGAAAATACTTTTCTAAGCCTTCCACAGAGAGTATAAGCTGCGAAAATTATTATATACCCTTTTTCAAATTATCTAAAGCGGTTTTATAATTTATTGGGTCTAAACAAAAAGAAAATTCAAAACCATATTAAACAGAAACAAAAATCGATGAAACTTCATGAGAGATGTTTATTAACTTAATGGGTCATCCACAAATATTTTCAGAATTTATTTACAATTGTAAGTATTTTATATGCTTTAACACTATTTTTTTTTTATTTTCATGTAAAAATAAAGAAAATATATATTGAGCTGAAAATTTCCAGAATGCAACTTCAAACAATTTAATAACAATGATTTTTTTTTTCTTATTTTTGATGTCGAAAAACATGCCTAAAGGCTCAAACAATTATAGAGAAAACTTGATTCTTGTGATTTTGGTAAAAATTATTGATGTTACCTTGAGAATTTTTGCAACTTGTTCCAAAGGCTTTTGAATCAAGATATTTTTATACCTCTTAATACATGATGTTAAGTGCTCAAATTAATTTTTCCTTGATTTTTAGTGATGAATAAGATCTTTGAACATGCAATACAAAACTAGTATTCACAAAAAGGTGCTGATTGAGCAACAGTTTTGTAAAAATTGCTAAAAATCGAAATATTTGAATTTTCCAGTGAGATCAGATGGGTTTGAAAGCTAACTCAAAATATTATATTTAAGAAAAAGAATCTAGAATTTTGGTTAAAAAATGAGTGAGATATGGCAGTTTAAAGTCAGGTAAAAAATCTGGCAGATTGCATGCATGGTGATTGGTTAGAAAAATGAGTTTTCATCATTTCTTTGAGTAAATCTTTTGAAATATTTTAAAAGATATCATGATAAACTTATATTCTAGTCATGTTTCCAAAGATCAAAAGATTAAAACTTATCAAAATGTATATCATACATGCATGGTGTTAAAACACATCCATGATTTTCTAAAAACCATTTTAACAAAAAGAAAACAAGTTTGAAGAAGATGATGAAGTAGAAGTCGGTTTTTGAAGTAAAATGCACATGCATGGCTTAAATCATTGTTGTGGATCTTCAATAGATGTATGTTCTTTACCTTAAATTTATTTGTGGATTGAAAAAACCTTATGAATCTCCATAATTTCGTGGTTAAGAGGCTGTGGTTGTGGTGTTTGGAGAAAAAAAATTAGAGAGAAGGTAGAGAGAGTTTTCTAGAGAGAGAAAGAAGAGAGATGTGTGTGTGTTGGAGAATGAGAGTGTGAGAGAGAGATATGGGAAGAGAGGGGTCCGAAATTTTGAGTATAATAACCCTTTCTCATTCATTTTGTTTTATAAAATTTAAGTTATTTTATAAAATATCTAAATTTTATATAAAATGTGCACTAAAATCAAGTTTTTATTCATGAAACCTTGATTTTTGACTTATAAATTAAGGATGAATGTTAATGACTTAAATTTTTATTTCCCTTGATTATATTTCCCTGAATTTAATTGTTTTAAGATAGTATTATAAGTTTCATAACTATTTTTATAGAATTCTTGATGTCAAATTTTATAAAAATTAGATTTTAGGGCTTTTAGGGTTTTGAGATTTAATAGATCTTTAGATATCAAAATCAACAGAATCTTTGAGACTTCAATTTATCATATGGTATTATAACTCTTTTATAGTTATAAATAGTATTTGTAACTTATTTTATCGATTTATTGGCATTCTATGTAGTGGTTTCGAGATTCAAGCGAAATTGAGGAATCAAGTATATTAGTCCTAGTTTCCAACTCCGACTTAAGTTTCTATGAGGCTCCAACCTAATTTCTACTACTAGGTCAAGTGCATAATGTATGTATATGATTCATAAAAAGGTGCTCGAGTCAAAGAGTGACCTAAATATGGATATTCACTACAGTTACGTAGTTGTAGAATTCCCATATCAATGTGAAATCTAAGTACACTATCCATTGATTCTAACTGTTTCCAAGTTTCTAGTAGGTTATAACTTAGCTTCTAGTTACTAAGTCTAGTATGTGTAGTGCCTATATGTGCAACTAAGTCTAGTCAAATCTAGAACTGACTCGAATTTTGACAGTTGTCACAAATATCATACGCTAGCATGTATATAACATATAATCATACCGAACTAACATATTACTAACACAACAAACATCCTATAACCAGGATATCGAACTCACCGGTCACTAACATAACATCATCCCATATACCAGGATACCGACCTAAACTAGGTCACTAAACGTAATACCATCCTAACTACCAAGATACCGACCTAAACCAGGTCACTAAACATAATACCATCCTAACTACCAGGATGTAGATCTAGCATATCAATAAACATATCAAACAATACCCGGACACAAATCAGATAAAGGGTCGACCTTGGTGACTTAGACCCTATTGATATAGTGAGGATAACTCACCTTGCAGTGCCGAACAGGACCATGAAATCACGCTCCCAAAATATTGCCCCAAACTCCAATACCTATATCCACCCATGATCCAGTTCCATAAATACCCATTTATCAAATACCCTTAAAAGTCAAACATGGTCAACCCTGGTCAAAGTCCAAGTCAACCGTTAAGGTCAACTGTCCATGTTGACCCAACTCGTCGAGTCCAACTACTGACTCTTTGAGTTCCTCCAAAACTCAGCAAACCGTGAAATCCCTGAGTCAACTCGCAGAGTTTCCCCACCAACTCGTCGAGTCTATGCGTGTCTAAATGTCGGGAAGAACCCTGACTGACTCATCGAGTCTTCTTACTGATTCGCTGATTCCATGCAAAACCAATATGGGCAATCTTCAACTGACTCGTCGAGTCAACCATGCAACTCGTCGAGTCCCATTTAGTCCATCACTCATTCAGACGATTTTAAGCTACTCCAAAGCTCCAAGCAGTAGATCTGTGCTCCTAAGGTGTTGTTATCACGTAAAGTTGCTAACTTTACGTTCATGCAAGGTTCTATGAAGCTAAAACACTCATAACTAGCATTAGGAGAAGGTTTTGGACATGGAGGAGGGCTAGGGCTTCATAAAGCTTAAGGCTTTATGTCCATAAGGTCTTGGGAAGTCAAGATCTGAAACTATGCCCTTGTGACAAGCTCAAATCCGAGTGTGATCCCATTATGCCCTAGAAATGACAATTCTTATACCAAAATGGGAGACCTTAGTAATGAAATGTAAAGGTGGTAGCTTTATACCTCAATCTTGTTGTCACAACACTGGAAAGGATGGATCTACAAGCTCTTCCTTGTTCTAAGCTCTTAACTCCTCAATAAATGCTCCAATACACTCTCTTTTGGTCTCACACACTCAAGAATAGAGACTAGCTAGCTATTAGGGTTTCTTTGGACGTAAAGGTGACAAGGGAGGCTGAGGGGGAAAGTTAAGGACCTTTAAATAGGGTGCAAACCCAAAAAATTAGGGTTTTCACTCTTCAGCACCTACTCGTCGAGTATGGTCTAAAATCCACGCGGCTGATTTGGTCACTGCTCGACGAGTTGTCTTATCCACTCGTGGAGTCACCTTTGAAACATGACTCTTAGAGCTTTAAACTGATATCGGGAAATCTGGATGTTACAACTCCCCCCACTTAAACTAGGCTTCATCCTCGAAGCCTGCTGCGGCGAACCATTCATGATAATGCTCCCGCATCTTGGACTCTGGCTCCCAAGTCTACTCGGATCCTTTTTGATGCAGCCACTGGTTTCCCTACATAATTCAAGTGCTCTCCGACCTGAACATCACCCAACGATACAACCGTCTACTCATCCAATATGTGCCTTTGAAGCTGCCAAACGTGAAAAGCGATGTGAATCCAACCGAACCTTTCAAAAGGTCTATCCTACATGCCACTTTGCCAACCTGAAAAAATCCTGATGATCCAAAGTATCGGAAACCCAACTTTCCCTCTTCCTGAAGCAAACCCCTTTGTGCTGACAAGATAATGTGTCCTACAGTTCCTAAAATATCATACAAAACCAATCCACTAATAAACATGAACACTCATGCCTGGCCCAACCAGCCTCGGGCTGGAATGCCAGGCATGTCTACGACGGGTCCATTCATCCCTAGGATGGAATACCAAACATATCAGGTCCAATCAAGCATAGGTTCCAGTCATCCTCAGGATGGAATACCCTAGATTGGAGTACCATTGAATACATAACCTAGGTCTACTCATAACTTGAGATCCAAGGATCTATCCTTGCGTCTCATCCACAGTCCTCTAATTCAACACAACCAAGCACAACTCCCCCGAATCTCAACAATACATCCAATCCGAACACGCTCCTACCAGAGACATAACCAACACAATCTCTATGCCTACAGCCTATGACTGGAATGCTCCCGATAACCTATCGACACCGCACTCATCACTTCAGATGTCCAGCACTCCATCCTGGAGGTACTCACCTCCTCCATTGCCCAAGAAGGCCTAATCAATGTCCTTCACAACACAACAAGTGTGACAGTGCTGAAACCTCACCTTACACTATCCACTTGCAGAACAATTTACTACCCCATATCACATATATACTCAAAACCTGATCATATAACTAACAAAACCCATACAAATTCTTTAGCATACTCCATCAGCATGTTCAATAGTTGGGGACAGACCTACTGATTTCTATAGCATAACAACATACTCAATACCCACACATAGATCCACAAAAACATATAGAGTCTTCAACATGACTGGATCGCCTTACCGGGCCTTTAGTCTGTCTGGACCACTCTCCGAGCCTTCGGCTGACTGGTATGCCCCACCGGCCTTTACTCTATCTAGACCGCTCTAAACCGTTCAACATCACCCTGGACCACCCCTCCTGGTGATATTTCCCATGCAGGTTGTTCTCACCTACTTGGGGATTCGAACTCTCGATCCATTCCGTGGACTATAACCCCTGCCTAACCCTAGGCCTAATGTCGATCGTCCACCCTCTCGAAAATCTATGGTATGTTCCCTGATCCGCGTGTCTACCACATACGCTAAATAACCCGCACACCCGTGCTAAAAGTACTGTCGAGCCCTGGCAGCTAACAAAACCCTCAATCTATCAATCCAAAAACCCTCAGAGTTGAGCACACCCTCAACCGAATACTTGAACTGAACTCAATTCATGACTAGAACTCCAACCTGGCTCCCCAACTTCTGCTATCAATCACCAAGAAGACATGATACACATGCTAAGGAGTTTTACAAAACTCCCAACTCACACAACCCTCAAACCAAACATCCACTTGGGTTGTCTTTCTTCCTGACCACGATGTGAAACTTAACCCATTTTCAACACCGCTCCTGCTTTTGTATCCTGGGACGATTCTCCCCCACTTAGATTCGACTAAGTCTTCACAATACATGAAAATTGGAGAATTCCCAATCTTTCTCACTTTCCAATAATCGATCCGATAACAACCAACTCTTCTAACTAGCACTCCATTACTAGCGAATCCCAATTGACCACACATTTCTAAGAACCAGATGAACACTTCATGAATCCTAGTGAAGCTGACAATCCCTAAATCTTGAATGATCCCACACTCAAGTCTTGAAGACCAAAAGACAAATACTCCAACTAATACCTCAGCAACGAGCTACTTCCTTTTGCACCTTCATCCGTCAATTAATAACGGTTGCTAACCCACTGATTCCTGACAATGCTGAATAACCATCCTGTGGAACCATGTCCGCACACCTCCCACATGATACCCCTTTTCCAAAGGTGCTCCAAACAAGTCTCTGGCTCTCGGGTTCTAGAAATCATTTCATTCAGGGTTCACACCCTGGCTCACTCGCCCGCTCAAACGTCCATAGCTGAACTGCAGTAGCTGAAGCAACCTCTACCCTAAACCGGGCTACAAATTATTCCCAAGACATAGTCTACAATCCCAACAATGTAATAGGTAGCATAATCAATCCTTACCGCCTGATACAAGAGATCTAAGGCAAACAGGACCTCACAAAATACTTATGCCACCTCAACCCACCTGCGCTCACCGGTGCTGAAATAATGTCACCAATCCCTGCAACCAACTGACCCCGAGCTGGAATACAACCTGATCATGTGGTCACAAGCCTGATCACTCCTTCGAGCTCGAAAACTGAAAGAGCACAATCCTTGCCTGATAAAACGACAATCCAATCCTTCAATTAACCATTCTACTTCCAGTTGCAAATCTCCAGTTGGACATAATCATCACTCCTTTCCGGAGTGCCCGCGACTCGCATTCCGGCCTCGAGCAAAACCCCCGAAGCCTCAAATCCAAACACTCCTGTGATAGCTACTCCCGCTCAGCCCGCGGAATGTAATGAGTACAAAATATCTCCCTGGTCTCAAGTAATTGCAGTCCTCTGCTCCTTAGAATATGTCTCAGCACTGGAAAGCTCGACTAGCTCCTCCCCATGTTGTCGATACAGCTGTTGCGACAGCCGTCTCAACAAGGGCTCGTAGAAATACTCAACCATGGAGGTCTTAATAGACCCGAACATCTTCGACAACTGTCCCCGGACAATCTTGATCATCTCCTCCCGTATGATATCACTAACACGATCCTCTGAAAATGCTGGCCTATCCTGGCTGCCAGCTCCCGGTCCTAACCTGGATCTGGTCTCAAAGACATATCGTAACCACCACTCTAGTAAGACTCCAGAAATATCTCTGATAATCCATATAATGACAGGGGGCCAACTCCCAACCCAACCCTAAGGGTTATAACTTCCTTGCTACGTGTATGGGTCTTGTGCTTTTAGTAGTACGGGCCCATACTACCTTCCACACCTACCCATATTTGTCTCAAGTATCATCACAACGCCCTGACAATATACATAATCATAGCGAGCGCTCAATCCTCACTCCTAGAGGAATGCTAAATATCTCGTAACCGGCCTACCGGCCTCTCACTACCCACCCATCCATGAAACTTCCACCAACCCTACAGCACTAGTGTATGCTATCCATACATAACGCTGGAACCTATAGACTTTCGAATACCTGATCCTACCCTAAGCCCTTCATCATACAAGAACAGGAAATAAGGCCAAACCAAACATTCTCAGGCTGTAAGATCTTAATTATGTATAGTCGTGATGCATACACTAAGCAACTACAGTAATATGACAATTTCATATAAGGAAAACTCTAGGCTATCAGGCATCATGTAATCAAAAAATTCTATCATGCAATTCCTAAAGATCCCTAGCCTAGTACTAACATGTTGTTCTAACATATCACATAATTAAATAATTGCATGGTATTTTGGGGTCTACTTACTGGCTCCGACTGACCGTACACTTCGCATCCTCTTTTACTTATTTTGAAAACCATTTAAAAATCATTTTGAAAATCTTTCCTTGATTTGAGACTGGATTCACACGAGTGTTCCTCCAATTCACTCAAACCAAGGCTCTGATACCAACTTGTAAAACCCATAAAATTCAAGCCAAATTTAAACTTTTAAAAACATTTCAAATGCCAATAGTTATTACAAATAGGTTTCCAAAATAGTTTCACATCAGATTATCCCAGAAAATCCAAAACAAATTATAAGGAAGTGTGTGGTCACACCTTCGTCTTCCCGCAACCATCCGCTGTACCTGAAACAATAATCGATAAACATAAGCTCAAAGGCTTAGTGAGTTACCCCCAAAATACCAACCTCATACAATCCATAATCATATAATATAACAAACACTGAACAACCATGCATCTCGAGTCTACAATGTGACTGGTCCGCCCGCATCAGGCCTTCAGTCCACTTGGCCCACTCTATGAGTCTAAATATGACTGGATTGCCCGCACCGGGCCTTCGGTCTATCTGGCCCACTCTCCGAGCCTCGGCACGTCTAGACCGCTCTCTCGGGCCTTCAGCCTATCCGGACCGCTCGCTGGGCCTTCGGCCTGACTATGTGCCCTCCTGGGCCTACAATCTATCCAGTCCGCCCTGGGAATGTTGGCCTACAACACGAAGCAGGACCCGTCTCAACCTAACCCCCAATACCAATCAAACAATCATGTGCTCATAAATATCATACGCTAACATGTATATAACAGATAATCATACCGAACTAAAAGATTACTAACACATCAACCATCATATAACCAGGAAACTTACCTAACCGGTCACTAACAACATCATCCCATATACCAGGATACCGACCTAAAACAGGTCACTAAACGTAATACCATCCTAACTACCAAGATACCGACCTAAACCAGGTCACTAAACGTAATACCATCCTAACTACCCGGATGCAGATCTAGCAGATCAATAAACATATCAAGCAATACCCGGACACAAATCAGATAAAGGGCCGGCCTTTGTGCCTTAGACCCTGTTGATATAGTGAGGATAACTCACCTTGCAATGCCGAACTGGACCAAGAAATCCCGCTCCCGAAATACTGCCCCAAACTCCAATACCTATATCCACCGATGATCCATTTCCATAAATACCCATTTACCAAATACCCTCAAAAGTCAAACATGGTCAACCCTGGTCAAAGTCCAAGTCAACATTGAAGGTCAACTGTCCATGTTGACCCAACTCGTCGATTCCAACTACTAACTCGTCGAGTTCTTCCAAAACTCAACAAACCGCGAAATCCCTGAGTCAACTCGCCGAGTTTCCCCACCAACTCGTCGAGTATACGCGTGTCTAAATGTCGAGAAGAACCCTAACTAACTCGTCAAGTCTTCTTACTGACTCGCCGAGTCCATGCAAAACCAATATGGGCAATCTTCAACCGACTCGTTGAGTCCCATTTAGTCCATCACTCATTCATACAATTTTAAGATGCTCCAAAGCTCCAAGCAGTAGATCTATGCTCCTAAGGCGTTGTTATCACGAAAAGTTGTTACCTTTACGTGCATGCAAGGTTCTGTGAAGCTAAAACACTCATAACTAGCATTAGGAGAAGGTTTTGGACATGGAGGAGGGCTAGCGCTTCATAAAGCTTAAGGCTTTATGTCTATAAGGCCTTGGGAATTCAAGATTTGAAACTATGCCCTTGTGACAAGCTCAAATCCGAGTGTGACCCCATTATGCCCTAGAAATGACAATTCTTTTACCAAAATGGGAGATCTTAGCAATGAAATGTAAAGGTGGTAGCTTTATCACTCAATCTTGTTGTCACAACACTAGAAAGGCTGGATCTACAAGCTCTTCCTTGTTCCAAGCTCTTAACTCCACAATAAATGCTCCAATACACTCTCTTTTGTTCTTACACACTCAAGAATAGAGACTAGCTAGCTATTAGGGTTTCTCTGGACGTGAAGGTGACAAGAGAGGCTGAGGGGGAAAGTTAAGGACCTTTAAATAGGGTGCAAACCCTAAAAATTAGGGTTTTCACTCTCCAACACCTACTCATCGAGTCGGGTCCTCGAACTCGTCGAGTAGGGTCTAAAATCCACGCGGTTGATTTGGTCACTTCTCGACGAGTTGTCCTATCCACTCTGTAAGTCGCCTTTGAAACATGACTCTTAGACCTCTAAACTTATATCGGGAAATCAGGATGTTACACATGCGGGTGATTGTTAGGATTAAAATCCTTAAAGATCTATTAGACTCAAGAACAGATAAATCAAGAACAAAACAATGATTCATGAAAGTAGAATGATTAAGTGTCACGCCTCAGAAGAACTCTATGAAGAATTGCTACTGTAGAGGCGTTATTAGGGTTACAGCGTAATAATCAGAGTTAACTAAAATACGATGTATGCATGCATCTTAAATACTCTAACCCTAGAAATAAATACGGGTGGACAGGCCCAAGTTGTTAACACAAAACAGACTAAACAACAAGCCCAATGTCAAACCTCGAACCAGATGGCGGAAACATCTGGGGGCTTGAGCGTGACTTCATTGTTGTAGTATGATTACAGAGTACATAATGGAAACATAACATCATCATCATCACACATGTAATATAACAACATTCATAGTTTACATTGAGTATTGTAATCGAAAATATAACTAAACATCCGTTAGATTGTTCAGCCCAAACTTCTTCAACGGTTTCCCGAGAATACAAATTAATTTAAAAAGGTCAACATAAAAATTTTGGTGAGTTCATGAGCATGTTTGTGAAAATGATTTGTATGACTTTGAAACCACCAGAAAATCCTATATTTTCTGAAAACTGTTTAGCATGTTTGTGTCAGATCTTGTATTAATGCATGTGTATTATTGTTTATGAGAATGTAGAGAGAATGTAAAGAGCATGTAAAGAGAATGTTCCCAGACAACCCAATGTTGTCGGTAAAAGAGAAAGTTGCCATACCAACCCTCGAGGTTGAGTACCAGTATGAGTATGTTTCCGAGTAATCCAAGAGAAAAGAGAATGGTCTTCCATAAACTTCATAATGTTGAGAGAAAAACTTGGAGACACACTTGAACAAACGTTAGAACAAGTATATTGCGGAATAGTTAATCTCAAAGGATCTAAAAGCTCAACAATAATATAGTTAGATAGTTAGATAGTTAGTTGCGGAAAGTAAAGAAATATAAATGACAACAATTGTTATATCAAGAATACACTTAAACTGATTCATAACAAGGAATGCATTCACTTCGAGGTAATAAGGAAGATCAAGTTTAGTGATTAAGTCTAGAAGACTTGCTCCGAAGAAAGGTTATGTTTCAGTAGCAATTTAGAGTGTGTAGAGTAGTAAGATAGAGAAAATAACTTGGAGAAATATATTCAGAATAATTCACAAGTCATCGAGTGATAAGAGAGATGGTCGAGGAAGAAATCTTGTGTACTAAGAAGTTAAGAGTTGTTGTATTGAATACATCAGAAAGAGTCTCTATTTATAGAGTCTCAGAAATAAACAACTACTCTATAAGCAGTCGTGCAAGGCATGCTGGATAATAGAGTACATTACATAAAGATAAAAAGAAATGATAAAGACTGTGGATGCTAAAGACGAGTTGACTCTGGGTGCTGAGATGATAGCTGATGGTGAACAGTTGCGGTAGATAGATGACTGCGGTATCTTAGTTCAAGAGGGTCACTTTTATGTTTCAACAATTTCCCCCTAAGTGACCACTTTAACTTTGGTTCAGGAATCAAGTTTGAGGAACTTGATCAAAATCCACCAGAATTTTCTGACATTTTCAAGCCAAGTGATTCTTCTAGAAATTTCAAACTTGAATTCAGCAGTAGTGTGCTTCGATCTTTCTACTACGGTCTTGCAGATGTCAAGTTGATTCTTGGGCAGGCGGTGCATAGCATTCATCGGAATGAAGTATTTGACGTTGTCAGTCTTCCATTTGAAAATGATCCCAAGTTCAGGAAAGTTTGTTGCGCCTAATGATCTTTCTTCAAAGCCTTGGGTGGGCATTGACATAGGTTCAAGTGGGGGAAGATCAAACTTCCTGATGATGGTGGGGTGGATATCTGCATTGATCTTGGCGAAGTCACAAACTGTGTCCCTTAGAAAGGATTTGGCTTTGTCGAGCGCCATTTGCATCTTCGGATGCTTTTCTGCCTTGTTCTGGAATACTACTCTGGCAATGAGGAATATTTCTTCCGGATTCATGCTTGGAAAATCTGCCTGAGTGCGTATGTAGTCATGCTCTCTTCTGGTAAGAGTGTACTGAACAAAGTCAACCTTCATGAACTTCCGCATCTTGTAATTTTTAACTGCGGATGGTCTATCGTTAGACCATATGTTTTCCACAGAGGAGCCATGCTTCACATAAAAGTGATTGAGTCTTTCAAATTCCATAGGCAGCCGTTTGTGATCAGGGAGACTGCAGTCAAAGGACTCAAAAACTGCAAAATACTTGGCATTGGGAGAGATTAGAATATCCCAATAACCATCGGAGGGAGGTTCAGCATACGTGAGATGTGAAGTGTAGTCTTCATCTAGTAGCCTGCAGAGTGGATTGACCCATGAGTTAATCAGCGACTCATCTATCATTGTATCAAATCCGCATTCTCTCCATATGAGTTCAGCAAGTTTGGCCGCCTTCCAATCGTGTTTCCTTTGGGCTGTGGCATGAGAGTTTGTGGAACTTGCTGATGACATATTTTCCTCAAGATTTTTGAGGCGAGGAGGAGTCTCAGGTCTATTGAGGGTGTTGTTTATAGATGAAGAGTGAGGAGATGGAATATTATGGGATGGTGGAGGTGAAGGCTACGGTGTGGGAATTTTCTTTGTGATGATGGGAGGACTCTGATGGATGGAGGTATCCGAGTGGTGGACTTCTTCATCACTAATTGTTGAAACATAAAAGTGACACTCTTGAACTAAGATACCGCAGTCATCTATCTACCGCAATTGTTCACCATCAGCTATCATCTCAACACCCGGAGTCAACTCGTCTTCAGCATCCGCAGTCTTTATCATTTCTTTTTATCTTTATGTAATGTACTCTATTATCCAGCATGCCTTGCACGGCTGATTATAGAGTTGTTGCATCATCATGTGAACAAACTTAGAACCCAGTACGACTCCTGCAACCAGATCGCCCTACAGTCTAAACATCTACAGAGATACAAGAAACAGTCCAGGCAACTTAGCGAACTACTCAGCAACGGAATGAGAAGACCAAGCTCCTAGCCCTGGAGAGCTCCGGTTTTATTCCTCAGAAAGGTGGACGAATAGTATCATAAGTACCTCGACTATCGGGGACTCCGTCAAGATTTCCAGTAGAAATCGTTATCTCTGCCTCACATGGATGAGTTGGTTGAGAAAACGCAAGAAACGAATTACTTTTCAAAAATGGACCTGAGATCCGAATATCACCAATTTCGAGTGTTAGAGAAGGATGTCCCGAAGACGACCTCCCGAACTCGATACGGACACTACTAATCCGTAGTGATACCCCTCGGATAGGACCAATACGCCCGTAGTACTCATGAACTTAATGGATAGGGCACGCCATTCTTACTTGGATCAGTTCGTCATTAACCTTGTAAATGACTTATTTATCTACCCTCGTAGTAAGAAGGAAATCATAAAGAGCATCTACAACAAACCATGGAACCAATACGATCAGAGAAGCGTTGCGCGGAGTTCTCTAAATACGAGTTTTGGAATGAAGAGTCATAATTTCCTAAGACACATTATTAGTGATGTGGAAATTCTTGAGGACCCTTGCAATTTATCAAAAACATTGAGAATTTGTCAGCACCAAAGATGCCGTCGGGAATTCGTCAAATTTTAGGTCTTGCAGACCTACTATAGTAGTCCATTTAGAACTCCTCGCAAATTACGGAACTTCTTACGACTTTGACCTAGGAGGGAGTGGCCCTTGACTGGGAAGAGAAGCAAGAGAGAGAAACCCTTGGAACTCCAGGTGATACCAAATTCATTTGGAAGTCTCACTCTGTGAATGGCTTGATACGCTTCAGAAAGCGTGGAAAGCTAAATCCAAGGTACATTGGGCCTTTCGAGGTTATCGCAAGAATCGGCGCTGTAACTCACAAACCCAACCTACACTGCGAGCTCTGTAACGTACATTTTACCCTTCACGTCTCGAACTTGAAAATGTACCTTTCCGTCAGGACACTCGTAATACCACTCGACGAGATCGATATCAACGAGAGCCTCAACTTCATGAAAGAACCAGTAGAGATCATGGGCCGAGAGGTCAAGCAAATGAAACAAAGCCATATCCCGATTGTGAAGGTTCGTTGGAACGCCAAGCGAGGACCAAAATTCACATGGGAGCGTGAGGATCAAATGAAACTGAAATATCCTCATCTATTCTCTTAGTTATATGTGACTACTTTATTTGCTTAGACTTTAATTTCGGGAGGAAATTCCCTTTAACGGTGGGATAATGTGACAACCCAAAATTTTCGTTCGGTCAAACCCTAAAGTCAATCACTTCAAATTATAATTCAAGTTCATTTTTATTTGTTGTTATCAAATTTAAAGTTCGTTTGATTATTTTTATAATTATTCTTCAAACGAACGGGTGAAAGCAAGTGCCGTCTCGAGTCTTGAAATTCCAAAACCGCAAGTACCACGTAGTTAGGAAATTCACGGCCAAACTTTTATGTTTGGGCCGTAAATCCTTCCAAAACTGTAAACTCATGCCTTAAACATGAGTTTACTCCCCAAAACACCTCACTTCTTACTTGCAATCTCAAGAGCAAACTCTAAACACTCTCAACCACGATCCCGTCTTTCACCCGATTTCCCGAAAACGTAAGTACTTCTTGGCTTGATTTGTTGTTATATCATAACATCTAGTGATTATACATCATTTCATCCATTCAATTATTGATTTTCATTAGATCTTCAAAACACCAAGAACACCAAGAACACATACTACTGTTCTTGGTCCTTAAACACACAACCGAGTTCCGATCCTGTAAGTGCACTTGCTATAGCTTCTTGTATGCTTAGTATGACCCTTATAACACTTGAAAATCATCAAGAAACCATAGAACCAAGGATCTTATGGCCAAGGATGATATTGGGCCATAAACCCCTTTCAAGGTAGTAAATTGGACCTTAGCTCCTTCCTATGCCTTGGATGCCAACCTTGATCCTTACTAGAAGTGTTTAAGACCTTAAACAACAATCAAAATATGTCCCTAAGAGAGTTTACAACCGTGAACACATAAGAATATGGTCATTTGGCCGTAAACTCCACAAGGTGGTCTTATTATGCCCCTCATGCTTTCCTAAGGCTTGGACTTGATCATTTGATGCCCAATAATGACTTGTAAGACCTCAAAACACAATTTGGCACTTATTACCATGAGTTTATGGCCCTAAACTCATGGGGAAATGGTCATGGGCTGCAAACTCCATAAAGGGGTGGTTCATGGGCCATAAACTCCAATTCCATGTCATACAACCCTTAGATGCAACCCTTTCGTACCTATAGCACTTGAATCAAAGTGTTTCTATGATCTAGGGTGTATTAACTTGATTAATTAGTTATTAATTAACTAATTAGATACATATATGTTTGATTATATGTTAACTAGGACCATTGTGTGTGTTCAAGTCCTCACTTGACACCTAGCACCTTGTCCGACACTTCCATCCGATTCGCTCACTACAGGTGAGTTCATACCCCTTAATTAACCTTTTTAAATGTATTTAAATGTTTTTAAATGCTTTATGGGGGGGATACAAGTTGAAACATGCTAGTTATTAAATCAATTACATGTGATTAATAACTAGCATGCAAATAGATTTACTACACTTTTAGCGGTTTTACCTAACAGATTACTTCAAATGACTTTCCAAAACATTTTTACTAGTTTACAACTCTTTATCAAACTTTCTTACAGACTAAATGTTTCTTTTCAAAACTCTGTTACAATTGTGTTTCCAAAACAAAGGATTCATTATACTTTAAACTGTTCTTATCAAATAAACTGTTTTACAAACTGACATCAAGTCACCTTTTCTTAGTTATTAAACTCTTCAAAGGTTTTTACAAGACTTATTTTATACTTTTATATTGTCAATTGCATGCCTAGATATGTATAGTTATATAAGTAATGTTTGAAGGACTTAGGAAGGCTAACCTGCCTTATTTCCTTTTCCCCGTTGGGATGTGGTTTGGTAGGGTATCGGGTATCCGTCCGAAGGTCGTTTAACTATTAATTATATATCATGTGTACATATATAGTCATAAAGGTTCTTCCAGTCAATTCAATACCCTTGGGTAGCAAGGGTATACTTCCATGTTCATACGTACAAGTTATATTACTAGTAAGCTACAATAGGCGTAGTTTAGGGTTTTACTAATACTAATACTAGAACAATGAATCATACAAAGAGTTAGTTCATACATGAGACATAACTTATAGTGATGAGAAACAAACATAATACATAGTGATGAGAAACAAACATAATACTTAGTGATGAGAAACAAACATAATACATAGTGATGAGAAACAAACATACAGGCTAGACAGAGGAAGAACACACAATACAACTAGCACATACATTACATATACATTACATTCAGTTATGTGAGCTATTAAACGGGTCACGACACTACCTTCCATGACCGTTTTTGTATCCAGAATCTCCTTAATTGGGGAGCGTATGAGTTTGCATATAGATCTATACTGGATTGACTATCCTACACCTTGATGCTCGCTACAGTGGGACTTGCAAGTCTACGGGTGCCAAATGTCATTTCTTACGGCGTCTTACATCGTCGTTTTACTATTGAGTCGGTAGCAGGATACAGGCCGATCACATGTTACTTTAAATTTCATTTGTTTTAAGGTAGTTAGTACAGTAGTAGTCACTTATTATAAAACTACATTACTTTATTATTTCCCCATTACATTCACTTCGTGAATATTCACACGATGCACGGTAATGTAAATACTATATTTTTGGTTAATGATAGTTAGATTTGGGAAAATACACACTCTTACAATAGACACAGTTAGATACTAGATGCCTTGGTAGAAGGCTACTTTCAGTAGGAAGCATAGGGTTTTCTAGGTTATTCAAAACTTTTACATAACCATACTTACAAATATAGTCTTACAAATACATTATTACAAATACAGACACTAAAATACTTATGATCTCGCCAGCTAAAAAGCTGATACTCTCTTTCTAAATAACTTGTATCCTCAGGTCAACAGTAGACAGGTATCGATGCAAGGTTTAGAGAAGATGGAGCTCGTTCAAGACTCATCTTTCATTTTTGATTCATACTTTAGTGTCTATTAAACATGTCAGAACACTTGTATTAAAATTGTATTATTAATGCAATGGATAATGTTGTTGATTGTTTACTACTATTCATTGTTGTGATACTGTACATGACGTCCTCCGCCCCAAAACGTTTCCGCTGTTTTCGGTTTTGGGGTGTGACAGTATAGATCTATACACAAATCCCCACTCTCCCTCCAAGAGACCCTGGTTATAACTACAAGCTACGATCGTATACTTAATAGGTGCCAACCGACAAAACTCACTAGATCCTTAATCGAATTTATGTGAAGAAAAGTATAAACTCATTCCAGGCCCAATGAACCATGTAAGTGAACCACTAAGGCATCGCTAAACATGTAAATCATTTCAAGGCCTAATTGGAATGAGATTATATAACATGAGCCCGAAATATATATGAAAGGACAACTAAGGATAATTTCACATGTAAGGTATTAATAGGCCCAAATAGCACACAAATAGTATCCAAGGTCCGTCGCACATGTTAATGGGTCAATGAGGCCCAATAAACATATAAATAGTATACAGGACCTATCAAACATATAAATGGACCACTAAGGCCCAATAACCTAGAAAATGATCAAATTAATCCGTTTGTTAGTTTATCATTGGTTTTGGTTCAAGTATTCACTAAAATAGCATAAAATCCCACTTTTTGTAAAAATGACGTTCTTGGCCCAATAAGCCAATAATTTACAATTAAGGCCTAATTTTTGTAAGAATAACACTTTAGTCTCCATTTTGTTCAAAACTTGTGTTGATGACTACTTTGTGGTAAAAACAACATTTTAAACTCATTTTTGTCAAAAATATCATTTTTGGCTTGAATTTTTGTGAAAACACGCATTTTTTTGGTTGTGGGCTTTTCTTACCTAGTTGTTGGAAAATTCGTAGAAAAATCATCGTAAGTCGAAATTTGGATTCGTAAATTCTGGAAGTTTGGAAATTTTGTTTACTTTGTTCACAGTTTTTCTCATAATTTTTAATGGCTTCTAACAAGTGCGAAATTGCTCAGCTTCATAGGCTGGTCCGAAATTATTTCAAATCTAATAGGCAGTTTTGTAAAATTCGCCAAAAATTATAGAAAAATTAGATGAAAACATGAGAGAAGTCATTTTAAAGGTATAAACCTGAAGTTTTTGCATGTAAAATAGTTTTGAAAAATATGATCATTTAGGTTGTCAAAACAGTTCGAGATTGGACCGAAACCTTTCTGTGAAAGACTGATTTTTGAGTTTAGTTTATAGATCTTGGAACACAACACTCATTTTTATTATTTTAAGTGTATAATTCCCAGATCTACTAGTTTACATGTATTATATGTGATATCACATACTTTTCTCAAGGTTTTTGTTGACAAAAACGCGTACTCGCAAGTATACGAGGTCGTGCAAGTAATATAGTCGTAAGACCAGATATCGAACCCACAGGGACTATCCTATTCTAAGAAAGAGTGAACTAGGCAATTGATTGCAAAAGTGATTGATTTTATTAAACTAAGGAAACAATTAAAATAAAATTAAACCAAAATTACCAAGGTAAAAACGAAAACTAAAATAATCGAACAAACAAGGAAAACAATTGAATGATTTAACAATTATGAGAAAAATGAGATTTAGTTGAATCTCACCCTAATCAACCAAATCCACAAAAAGTTTACTCCATTAAACTAAAATCAAAAACCATAACAGTAAACAAATAAAAGTTAAACATCATCATTACTTAAATCCTAATTATTTAAATAACTTAAAATAATATCTAATTTCAAAGGTAAAGACTTAAAAAGGAAAAGAAAACACCAGATTGTTTTGCACCCAATTTTTGTGGTCACATAGGGAAGTCAAAAGCACAACTTTTGTTTCTTTGCGTCATTCACGTACATGCCCTCTTTCTTTTATTTTAGTTGTGCATGGATGATAATTGAGAAAGATTGTTATGGTGGATCAGGTGTAAGGAACGACGGCAGTGTAGGTTTCTTTGCGTAGGCTTTTCTCGTGGTCTCCTCTCTGTATCTCCCGTCCGAATCCCCCCTTTGATCACGTAAAAAAAGCATATATATATATATATATATATATATATATATATATATATATATATGTATATATATATATATATATATATATATATATATATATATATATATATAAAGCATAAGTACAATCTTGCCCCTCCAACTTTCATGAATGGTGCAGCCTTAGCCCCTAGCTTTTAACTTTCCGCATGGAACAAATTTACCCCTTGATCTTTCACTTTTACTATTGTACAGCTTTAGTTCTCCACATTGCACCTTATTTTCGAATTGGAACTCTTCCAGCAAACTAACCCCAACTTCCACGTCGATTTTGAACTGGAAAATGACTGAATTAGTGAAAACTCAAAACACGAAACTTGTATATCATTGTGTCTAGTTTCAGAAACATCTTGAATCGCCTAAATCGGAGTCCAGATGAGCCAGATATGATGAAAACACTGAGACGTGGTCAATCTGCCAAACATCTTTTATTCGCCTTAATTTGCTCGTGATGAATTTATCTGTGACAACCCGGAATTTTCATTTGGTCAAACCGTACAAGTCAATCACTTGTTATTATAAGTTAATGTCAATATTCCTTATTTTAACAAATTTAGAGTTCGTTTGATTATTTTAATAATATTTTTTAAACGAATGGGTGTAAGAAAGTGTCGTCACGGGTTTTGAAATTTAAAAACCGCAAACTCCTCGCGTCTTAGAAGTTCCCGGCCAAACTATTTTGTTTGGGTCGAAAAATCATCCCAAAATCCGTAAAATCATGCTTATCCATGAGTTTACTCCTTAAGCCTAGTCAATATGAGTTTACTCCCCATTTATCCAAAAGAGTAAACTCCCAAAAGAGTAAACTCAAGAAACACTCTTAAGTAGCAAACTAGAAACAATTCAAGATCTCCTAAGTTGTAAGTGTTCTATCCATTTCAAGTTGATTAAACACTTAAAAATACTTTGTTATCAAATGTATTACTTTTGAAATGTATATTAAAAGGGAATCAAGTCATTGTTAATTATTATTCAAAACTCTTAGATGTCTTACAAAACCATTTTTACCTTCTTGAACAAAACTATACTTATACACTTATGTTCTTATATATGTATTGATGTTATAGTTTTCATCCTTCATTCAGTATCCCACACTCTTGCGTTTTAAGGGTGTATAAACCTACTTGAACAACCAATTACCTTTCAGTTAATTATCATAGGGATAGTTAGAAGATACAAAACATTATTCCTATTACAAGGAATCACACAAGAGTCAGTTCATTCATGAGTCTATACCAGTACATTACCTGATACATGAGTACATTTACATATGCTTACATGATACATGAATACGCTTACATGAATACATTACATGAGTACGTTTACGTAGATACATTTACCTGTGTATACTTACATGAATACTTCTATCTCGATTTGCGAGGATGATTTATTAGTACCTTCTGTGTAAATTGTCCTGCCTATCCCTAGTACCTCGGGATATCTAGACGGGACTAACCATTCCGAATCCCAGCTGATTAGCACCAGTGGTTGATGAACATCTACGGATGCCTACGGTTATTACATATACTAGGAGTACCTTCACGAGACTAACCCTTCCTTCGCCCTGCTGCTGCTACAGAGGACAAGTGGACATTCTTCGGATGTTCATTAGGTTATACATTTCGCTTACCATGATGTCGTGTTAGCCCTAGTACCTCGGGATAACAATTACATTAGTACATTTTCCTATTTACTTTATTTTGTGATATATTCACATAAACGAGAAGTTAGACTAGGTACTTTTAGTACTAGTCAATAGAAAGGAAAAACTATCATTTTGCTTACAAAACATATGGGTCTTGGTAGAAGACTACATCTCATACTAATAGGATATAAGGGATTTTCTAGGGTTTTTTCATACTTATATCAACTTCTTTACATAAAAGATTTACATGGCATTCACAACAACTTTTCAAAACAAAGCAATGACACTTAAATACTTATGAATTCACCAGCTTTAAGCTGATGCTCTCTTTCAAAATAACTTGTATTCTCAGGTCACCAGTAGACAGGTACGATGGCCAGGTTTTGAGAAGACGGAGCACATACAAGTCTCATCTTTTATTTTGATTACATGTTTTTGGTGTCTTATTACAACGAAAGAACACACATGTATTAAAACTTTACTTGTAATGCAATGGATGATGTTGTTGCTTGTTTACTATTTTACACTGTTGTGATACTGTACATGACGTCCTCCACCCCGGAACGTTTCCGCCGTTCTTGGTTTTGGGGTGTGACAGATTGGTATCAGAGCGTTGTTTATAGTGAATATAGTATATCAACCCATAAAAGATATACTAACTATAAATACATTGGGATTAAAACACTCTGTCTAAGAGTTATACTTTTAAATAATAAAACATTTAAGTAAGTATACGTGCCTGCATTCATACTAAAACCAGTGTCACAATGACAAGAACAAAAGTATTACGATTGTTGAATATCACAAGTAAGCCTGGGGATATATAGTCAGTCTTGGGAATGGCATAGCCTGATCAACTATGCTGGTCCGGGGAGTGATTAGCATATGCCCAAGAATGGTTGTGATGTGGCAACAAGTCTAAAAACTTACCAACACAACCATAAAGAAATACCATAGGGGTATTTGGTCTTACTGTAATTATTTTAGTCAGTTCGTCTATTTAGCTATATCTTATATCCCTTTTCTTGCATAGATTAAAATGGCTGGATTTCACCATGGCGATCCATACTTCCCAAACCACGGCAATGCTGGTTGGCTTGAGGCAGAACCAGAAGATGATCACCAAATCCCTTTGGATGATCACCATGCTGAGGGTTTTTCCGATAGTTCTGACTTAGATCTAGAAGTCAACAACTTACCCCCAGCTGCTCAAAACCCAAACCTGAACCCCCGTCCCGCGTTTCAAGGACCCACAACTCTGTGGGCCACAAACTTGAATACATGGAGCCAGGAACAAGGTCAGCCCATTCCCTACAATGGAGACCAAAGTTTCTCCAACCTCACTGAAGGAGGTTCTGCTGATAGAGTCCTACCAATCATGGTGCATAGGATTTCTCGGAACACGATAATGGCTCAAGCCACTATCAATCAAGTCTTAGAGGTTGACACCAACTCTGGCGTTAACACTGTCCACATTCGCCAACTAGAGTCGGCTCATGAAAGGGCTCTGGTCCGCAATGCGAATCTGCAGAGGGAACTTGCTGAAACTCAAGCTGAAGTTAGAGAACTTCGAGCTCAGCAAGTGAGAGCGGACAAGCGTATAAGGGACATAGAACGTCTACTGTCGGGATCAAGAACTCATGCTAGCAGTTCTCGTCACCGATAGAATGTCGACGACTCATCTTTTGGATATAACCTAGTTTATGTAAAAACGTTGGTCTAATTTCCTATCTTTATAAATCTTAGACCTGTTAGGTCTTGATCTAGTCATAGTTCTGTCAAAATTTTTCCTATCTTGGTTGATGTAAGGCCTACTTCTAGGCCATTTTTCCCGAACTTGTTACATCTGTAATCCTAGTATTATTGACAGATATCTAATCATATGAAAATTATTATCCAAATGCTGTCATCTTCATTAAGTCATACTATTCATTTTGTTGTTGGACTATGGGGACTTAGTCCATGAGGCACATTCATTATTCATTTATTCTTATCCATGTCGTCATCTTTTAAACGTATAGTTAAAAATGCCGCCACGCAGAAATCCCAAGCGTAACCCAAACAACGAAGCACCGATACCACCACCTGAACCTCTTCAACCACCTACTCCTTTCGATGCCAATATGTTCCAGGCAGCTTTCATAGTAGCAGTTGCAGCTGCCGTGTCAGCAATCAAGGCTCCTGTCCCTAGTGGATCGGGATCAGGTGCACCTCCCTCAAACCACAGCGAAAGCCATGGACACTCTCGGAAATGCACCTATAAGGACTTCAAGAACGCCAAGCCCCGCAGCTTCAATGGTAATGGTGGGGTTATGGTGTTAAGGCAATGGATTGAAAAGATGGAATCTGTCTTTGAAATCTGCACTTGCCAAGAAGGCAACAAGGTCAAGTTCGCAGCTTGTACCTTCTCTGACAGGGCACTAACGTGGTGGAACGGCCATGTTAAGTACCTGACTCTGGTGGTGGCGTATTCCATAAGCTGGGAAAAGTTGAAGGACATGCTGATGAAAGAGTACTGTCCTCGAGGTGAAGTACAAAAACTCGAGCAGGAATTCTGGAGTCTACAAATAGTTGGATCTGACATCACAACCTACACCAATAGGTTCTGTGATCTGGCAAACCTATGCTCTAATATGGTTGCTCTCGAGAGCAAAAAGATAGAGAGATAAATCTGGGGACTGTTGCCCCATATCCAGTCAAGTGTGTTAGCTTCCAGGCCTATCACTTTCGATAGTGCCAAAGAACTGGCACAATCTCTCATAGATCACAGGAAACCCCAGAACCCAACAATCCCTGCACCCGTACCACAAAAGGTCAACAACGACAAGAAGGGGTGGACTAAGAGGAAAAGAGGGGCTTCACAAGAATCCTCCAAGAGACAACAACTTGTTGCAATCAATGTTGCCACGGTAACTCCCGTTGTCCCTGCGAACCCCTTACCAGCAAAAACTTATGCTGGGACTCTCCCGAAGTGCACCAAGTGCAACTTCCACCACCACGGACCTTTCAAGGAGATGTTGTGCTCTAACTGCAACAGAAAGGGGCATACAGCCCGTTACTGTAAGACTCCAACAGCTCAGGCCGCCCAGGTTCCTAACGCCGATATGGGCCAAGCTTGCTACGGTTGTGGCGAAGTGGGCCACCACAAGAGGAACTGCCCTAAAGCGGGGATGGATAGAGGGGTAGGAAGATTTATGGCCTTAGGCCACGAGGAAGCAATAGTTGATCCTACGATAGTTACTGGTACGTTCCTCCTCGATAAGTCATATGCTTGCATACTTTTCGACAGTGGAGCAGAGAGAAGTTTCGTAAGTCACAAATTTGCACACCTGCTTAAACAAAAACCATGTGCATTAGATAATTCATTCACAGTAGAAATGGCTAACGGGAAAACACAGAGTACAAACTGCATATACGTAGGTTGTACCTTAACTTTAGATGGCCATACTTTCAGGATATATCTCATGCTAGTCCCAATTAAATGTTTCGACGTTATCATCGGCATGGATTGGTTGAGTCTTCTTCGCGCCGACATCTTATGCTTTGAAAAAGCAGTTTGTCTTAACCTTCCTAACAACAAAACTTTAGTTATCTACGGCGACAAACCTAGTACGAGCCTTCGCATCATTTCGTGCATTCAAGCCCATAAGTGCTTGAGAAAAGAATACCATGCATTCCTCGCACACGTCGTCGATACGAGTCAAGAGGTGAAAGACATTCAGAAAATCCCCTAAGTACGCGACTTTCCCGACATCTTCCCAGAAGAACATCCCGGTTTACCACCATAACGCCAAGTCGAGTTCAGAATCGACTTAGTGCCAGGAGCTACCCCCGTAGCCAAATCTCCTTATCGTCTGGAACCGGCCGAGATGCAGGAACTTTCCATCCAACTTAACGAACTTCTCAAGAAGGGATTCATTCGGCCAAGCTTCTCACCATGGGGAGCACCGGTCTTTTTCGTCAAGAAGAAGGATGGATCGTTTCGCATGTGCATCGACTATAGAGAACTCAACAAGCTTACCATTAAAAATCGTTATCCTTTGCCCCGCATTGACGATTTATTTGATCAACTTCAAGGAGCCAACTACTTCTCGAAGATAGATCTACGATCCGGATATCACCAACTACGAGTGTTAGAGGAGGATGTTCCCAAGACATCCTTCTGAACTCATTATGGGCACTACGAGTTTGTAGTGATGTCGTTCGGATTAACTAACGCGCTCGCAGTATTCATGGATCTGATGAATAGGGTGTGACGTTCTTACTTGGATCAGTTCGTCATCGTCTTCATTAATGACATACTCATCTACTCTCGAAGTAAGGAGGAACATAGTCAACATCTCTATAGAGTCTTAGAAACATTGCGAGCGGAGAAGCTCTATGCGAAGTTCTCCAAGTGCGAATTTTGGATTCGACGAGTCGAATTTTTGGGCCATGTTGTTAGCGAAGAGGGAATACACGTGGACCCTTCCAAAATCAAGGCCATCGAGAACTGGTCAGCACCGAAGACACCTACAGAAATTCGTCAATTTCTAGGTCTGGCTGGCTACTATCGCAAGTTCATTCAGAACTTTTCCCGCATAGAGAAACCTCTTACAACACTGACCCAGAAGGGCGTAGCCTTTGACTGGGAAGAGAAACAAGAAAGAGCATTCCAAACGCTCAAGCGAGCTTTGTGCACAGCACCAATACTATCCCTCCCCGAAGGGATAGAAGACTTCGTGGTCTATTGTGATGCATCAAATCAAGGGCTCGGATGTGTTCTGATGCAGCGAGGTAAAGTCATAGCCTATGCCTCGAGACAGCTGAAGACACATGAGGTTAACTACACCACCCACGATCTTGAACTAGGAGCAGTTGTGTTTGCTCTGAAGATCTGGAGACACTACCTGTATGGTACAAAAAGCACGATCTTTACGGACCACAAGAGTCTACAACACATTTTCGACCAGAAGGAGCTCAACATGAGACAACGACGGTGGGTTGAGCTACTCAGTGATTACGAGTGCGATATTCGTTATCATCCGGGTAAAGCCAATGTAGTAGCTGACACCCTAAGTCGGAAAGAATATGCTGGTCGTAGGGTCAAATCTTTGACTCTAACTATCCATTCACACTTGTCCATGTAAATTAAAGAGGCTCAGCTCGACGCTTTGAAACCTGAAAACGTGGCTGGTGAATCCCTTAGAGGAATGGATAAGAACTTGGAAGTCAAGGGTGGCGGAGCCTTGTACCTCATGGATCGGATCTGGACACCGAAACACGGTGGCTTCAGAGACTTGGTCATGATGGAAGCTCACAACACTCGTTATTCCGTCCACCCAGGTTCAGATAAGATGTATCTGGATCTTAAAAAGTTATACTGGTGGCCTAACATGAAAGTAGATATTGCTACCTTCGTGAGTAAATTCCTTACTTGCGCAAAGGTCAAGGTCGAATACCAGAAACCCTCCGGTCTTTTACAGCAACCGGAAATACCAGAATGGAAGTGGGAGCGGATCACTATGGACTTCATAACCAAGTTGCCCAAGACGACGGGTGAACTTGATTCCATATGGGTCATCATCGATAGACTGACCAAGTCTGCACACTTCCTGCCGATCAAAGAAACAGACAAGATGGAGAAACTTACAAGAACTTACATTAGGGAAATTGTAAGGCTGTACGGTGTTCCTTTATCTATTATGGGCCTGTTTGATTTGGTGCTGACCCAGTCCGGTCAGACGTTTTTGTCTGACTCGGTCCGATCAGTATGTTTGATTTGTGTAGAATGGGGATCTGGCCCGGTCTCAGTCCATAAAATTGATCTGACTCGGTCTTATAGAAAATAGAAGCCGACCGAGTAAGCGATGGAAGAAAGACATTAGTGCCCGGATAAAAAAACGTCTCCTTCCAACGCCTTCAACATAGTGGCTTCCACATAGCGTCATCAACGATTATCCCTCCTTCAAAAGGTCCATCCCGCCGAACACTTTCGCAGCCGCCGCCTCAGGCAGAGCTGCCGCCGCAAGCAACATTGCTGACCTCTGCCTCCCTGATGCAGGTTTCTCCTGCCGATCTCTGCCTCTCTTGATTCAACATGATCGACTGTTGATTTTAATTGGATCGAAGCTCAAACAGTTGATTATTTAACCGCGCAATCAAAGGTATGATCTTATGCCTTTTCTTATTGCAATTTTGAATTCTGGAGTGGACCTCGTTTGCATCTAGTTTAAGCTATAGTTTCATTCATTTTCTGAAATTGGATAATTGTAGAGTTTATTAATTTTACTTTGGGGCTCTTTTTGACACTTTTGATATATTGAATATGAGTGGTTCAATTTTAGTGGTTTTAGGAGGGTATCAATTGGAAGATCATATTTTGGAGTTCAATTTAGGGACTGGTATGTTGGGGTTCGTTTCAGTCCTTCCTTGTTAAGGGAGGGCAGTAATTGTTCTAGCATGAAAAGAGCGTTTGTTTCAACACCATTGTTGTTGAAGGTTTTGCCCCTCAATATGTTTTTCCCTATTTTTTGAATTGGATGACACAACTTGATGGCTGCTCTTGGAACCTTCTATCACTTATATGTCTATTTTTGACATTTTACCCCTGATGATGACGTGGTGCTGTTCTTGTGGTTTTTGTAGAGAGAAGCTTGAAGGTTTTCTTATCCATGCAATTGAAAGTGGTTGATGTTTGGTTAGTGATGGTGCCATAGAGCACAGGAAGGGGAAATTATGTATGTTAAAGTCAAACATATGATGATATGTATGTATGCTAAAGTCATATATGTATGAAACAATTGAACTATATGTAATTCTTCTAGTTTTTATTAGTTAACTCGATAATATTGGAACAAAATTTAATGGGAAATTACCAAACAAGCCTTTTGTGTCCTCTTTGCTCTCGGGTTGCTAATTTACAAAATGGTATAGTATAGATTGTTAAATTTGTTTCTTTCATATTGGAGAAAAGAAGGGTAAAATGGTCATTTTCAACATTCAGCACAACCAGTCAGAGTTGTAATCAAACAGCATGGTTTCAGTCAGAGACCGGCTCAGTCAGAGCTTCAGACCCAGTCAGGCCTTGACTCAGTCAGATCTGACTCAGACAACAACTATCAAACAACCCCTATCTCGGACAGAGATAATAGATTCACTTCGAGGTTCTGACAGTCATTACAAAGTTCCCTAGGAACTAGGCTGGACATGAGTACAGCCTATCATCCACAGACCGACGGGCAAAGTGAGAGAACTATCCAAACCTTAGAAGATATGTTGCGTCCCTGTGTGATTGAATTTGGAAAAGCTTGGGATACGCAGTTACCCCTCGTCGAATTTTCCTACAACAATAGTTATCACACGAGCATAAAGGCAGCCCCATTCGATGCCCTCTATGGTCGAAAGTACAGATCCCCTCTGTGCTGGGCTGAGGTGGTTGATACCCAGTTAGCTAAGGGACGAGTCCCCAAAAGCGCTCTCACGGGTCCGGAGATCATTCGGGAAACGACAGAGAAGATCGTTCAAATTCGTGAACGATTGAAAGCCTCTAGAGACCGACAGAAAAGCTACGCTGACAAGCGAATGAAACCGTTGGAATTCCTGGTGGGCGACCGAGTCCTACTAAAGGTCTCACCCTGGAAGGGCTTGATACGCTTTGGAAAGCGTGGGAAGCTCAATAGAAGATACATAGGGCCTTTTGAGATTCTCGCAAGAATCGGCCTTGTAGCTTACAAACTCAATCTACCGCGTGAACTCAGTAACGTACATTCTACCTTCCACGTATCGAACTTGAAAAAGTGTCTGTCCGACGAGACTCTTGTTATTCCACTCGACGAGATCGATATCAACGAGAGCCTCAACTTCGTGGAGGAGCCAGTAGAGATCATGGACCGAGAAGTCAAGCAAACGAAACAAAGCCGTATCCCGATAGTGAAGGTTCGCTGGAACACAAAATGGGGACCTGAATTCACTTGGGAATGAGAGGATCAGATGAAACGGAAATATCCACATCTTTTTCCTTAGTTACCTATAAATACTTTATCTGCTTAGACTTTAATTTCGGGACGAAATTCCCTTTAACGGGGGGATGATGTGACAACCCATAATTTTCATTTGGTCAAACCGTACAAGTCAATCACTTCTTATTATAAGTTAATGTTAATATTCCATATTTTAACAAATTTAGAGTTCGTTTGATTATTTTAATAATATTCTTTAAACGAACGGGTGTAAGAAAGTGCCGTCACGGGTTTTGAAATTTAAAAACCGCAAACGTCTCGCGTCTTAGAAGTTCCCGGCCAAACTATTTTGTTTGGGTCGAAAAATCATCCTAAAATCCGTAAACTCATGCTTATCCATGAGTTTACTCCTTAAGCCTAGTCAATATGAGTTTACTCCCCATTTATCCAAAAGAGTAAACTCAAGAAACACTCTCAAGTAGCAAACTAGAAACAATTCAAGATCTCCTAAGTTGTAAGTGTTCTATCCATTTCAAGTTGATTAAACAGTTAATCTAGTGTTTGTGCATCTATTCATCCATTCACTTATGTGTTTTTTATTAGTTTTCCAAGAACACCAAGAACACACACTAAGTGTTCTTGGACCTTTTAGCATACTTCAAGCTTCCTTATAGTAAGTACTTCACTCCTTGAGTCTTATTGAGTTAGTATTACAAGTTAGCATCAAGAAAATATGCCAAGAACACATGGAACAAGGTGTTCACGGTCCAAGAAGGTTCTTGGGCCGTAAACACCATATAAGGCACCAAAGTGTGTCTAAGTCACAAATCTAAGCCCTAGTTGGATGTTTAAACCATCCTTGACATGTTTAAACCTTTCCTTATTGTGTTTAAGCCTTGAAAAACATCAAAAATCAACATTTATAGGTGTTTACGGTTTGGAGATCTCCCAAAACCGTAAACACCCTAAAGTATGTATAAGTTGGTCATTTTCCTTCCTTAGGCTTAGAAACTAGCACATACACTTACCTAATTGTGTTAAGGACTTGAAAACTTGGCAATACCATTCTCCATAAGGGTTTACGGTAGTAAAACCAAATAGAAATGACCATAAGGCCGTAAACACCTAGCAAGGGGTGTTTTGTTGCCCTAGTCCCTTCCAAAGTCCAAACCACCAAGTAGAAATGCCTTTAAGGACTTGCAAATCCTCAAAACAACTTATGGTAAAAAGAAGAGGAGTTTAAGACCGTAAACTCTTAGGTCAAGGTCATGAAAACCGTAAACTCCAAGGGAGTTTACCCTTGAGCCCCAAACGCAATGGCAAGGTCCTTTAGCACTTAGATGCAATCCTTATGGCTTGTAGCACTTAAATAAGGTGTTTTACATGCCTTGGGATGTCTTAACTTTGTCAACTAGTGGTTTAAAGTCTAATTGGGTATATATATGTGTGATTATATGTTAATTAGGATCATTGAGTGTGAACAAGTCCTCACTTGTCACCTAGCTATCCTACATCATTCAGTTCATCCAAACCACCATCTACAGGTGAGTTCATACCCCTTAATCAATGTTTTAAATGATTTTAAATACTTTAATGGGGGGGGGGGTGGGGATACAAGTAGAAAACAACATGTTATTAAATCATCCATATGTATTTTATAACTGTGCTTTCATTCAGCAGATTTCACATACTACAAATGTGATGCATGAAATGGTTTTCTATCTTAAAAATACTTTGTTATCAAATGTATTACTTTTGAAATGTATATTAAAATGACATCAAGTCATTGTTAATTATTATTCAAAACTCTTAGATGTCTTACAAAACCATTTTTACCTTCTTGAACAAAACTATACTTATACACTTATGTTCTTTTATATGTATTGATGTTATAGTTTTCATCCTTCATTCAGTATCCCACGCTCTTGTGTTTTAAGGGTGTATAAACCTAATTGAACAACCAATTACCTTTTAGTTAATTATCATAGGGATAGTTAGAAGATACAAAACATTATTCCTATTACAAGGAATCACACAAGAGTCAGTTCATTCATGAGTTTATACCAGTACATTACCTGATACATGAGTACATTTACATATGCTTACATGATACATGAATACGCTTACATGAATACATTACATGAGTACCTTTATGTAGATACATTTACCTGTGTATACTTACATGAATACTTGTATCTCGATTTGCGAGGATGATTTATTAGTACCTTCTGTGTAAATTGTCTTGCCTATCCCTAGTACCTCTTGATATCTAGACGGGACTAACCATTCCGAATCCCAGCTGATTAGCACCAGTGGTTGATGAACATCTACGGATGCCTACGGTTATTATTTATACTAGGAGTACCTTCACGGGACTAACCCTTCCTCCGCCATGCTGCTGCTACAGAGGACAAGTGGACATTCTTCGGATGTTCATTAGGTTATACATTTCGCTTACCGTGATGTTGTGTTAGCCGTAGTACCTCGGGATAACACTTACATTAGTACATTTTCCTATTTATTTTATTTTGTGATATATTCACATAAACGAGAAGTTAGACTAGGTACTTTTAGTACTAGTCAATAGAAAGGAAAAACTATCATTTTGCTTACAAAACATATGGGTCTTGGTAGAAGACTACATCTCATACTAATAGGAAATAAGGGATTTTCTAGGGTTTTTCATACTTATATCAACTTCTTTACATAAAAGATTTACATGGCATTCATAACAGCTTTTCAAAACAAAGCAATGACACTTAAATACTTATGAATTCACCAGCTTTAAGCTGATGCTCTCTTTCAAAATAACTTGTATTCTCAGGTCACCAGTAGACAGGTACGATGACCAAGTTTTGAGAAGACGGAGCACAGATAAGTCTCGTCTTTTATTTTGATTACATGTTTTTGGTGTCTTATTACAATGAAAGAACACACATGTATTAAAACTTTACTTGTAATGCAATGGATGATGTTGTTGCTTGTTTACTATTTTACACTGTTGTGATACTGTACATGACGTCCTCCACCCCGGAACGTTTCCACCGTTCTTGGTTTTGGTGTGTGACATTATCTTCTTTTGAATCCGTCAATTCCTTTTTTGAAACCCTTTGGACATTATAATGAGTCCAACTCCTACCAAGACTCGTAGAATAAGTGGTGGGGACCTAAGAAGCTTAGGCAATCTTGTATACACAAGATAAAAATCATCAATTGCTTATAGATTTTTGAACTTCATAAGAGGAAGTCAAACTCCCACCAAGACCCATAGAATAGGCGGTAGGGAACCCATGAGACACAAGTTGCACTTGCAATAACAAGTAAAATGAATACCGTCAATTCCGATGCAAAGCACAATGTGCTATATTATGGATTTCGTGCAAGAAAACCATCTCCCACCAAGACCCGTAGAATAGGAGGAGGGGAACTCAAGAAACTCGAGTTGCACTTGTGATGACAAGTGGTGATGAAAACTGTCAATTCAAATGAGAAGCACGTGGTGCTATATTATGGATTTCGTACAAGAAAACCATCTCCCACCAACCTGTAGAATAGGAGGTGGTGACCTAAAAAGCTTAGGTGAACTTGTAAAAACAAGTTAATGAGCCGTCAATTCCCTTAAAAACTTTGGACTTCATAAGAAGAAGCCCAACTCCCATCGTCCAATAGAATAAGAGATGAGGAACCCATGCAAGACAGGTCAAAAACCCAACTGAATGGGCACAAAAATACCAATCGGGAAACATTAGGTCTATTATATTCATTAACATAAATTTATCTTTTTAAGCTTAAAAAATGATGTAAATTGTAAAATTCGGGGACAATAAGTAAGTTTTTAATTCATTTAGTGATCGACAAACGAGCACTAAACAGTTTTCATGTAGATCCAAGTGATAAACTTAATATTTTTAACATATTTTTAGATTTATGAAGTAAATAACACATAACCACCAAATAAATCATGAAAAACACATATATTCATGTGTACACACATAGATCTACACAACACAACTTGTATTCTCCCCCAAAACAAAGTAAAACTCTAAAATAGGGGGTATGAACTCACCTTGTTTGAAGATTTCGGTTTTTGATGAAGAAATGATGAGATCTCGACTTTAGCAAGCCTTTTGAAGAGGTTTTTGAACTTGGATGGTTCTAATGAACATGATCCACAAAATATGGTGGTAAGAGGAGATTTTTGAAGAGAATCAAGAAGTTAAATCCTAGATCTAAGTAAGAACTTACCAAAGTTGATGATCTTGAAGAAGAATCTCTTGAAGCACACTCTAATTCTCGAAAATTTAAAGGAAAATGTAGGAGTGTTCTTGTGAGTGTTTGATAGATTATTTGAGAGAGTTTGTAAGTGAAGTGTGTGTGTGTCTGTATCTTGGCCGTAAGTAGAGAGAGGGGAGAGAAGAGATTAGGAATTTTGTCTAGATACATGAAACTTGTATTGCTATATGGTGGTTATTATGCATGGATGACCACCATGCAATATTGAGGTGGCACATGTAAGTTTAATCCTCTTTTTTTTTGGGCCAATAACTGGGCTATGAAGAAGGAATTGAAGAAATTTGGGCCTTCTCTTGACTTGTTCAAATCTATGAAGCCCAATAACAAATTTTCGGCCCATTGGGCCCTTAAGTGTGTTCACGGCCCAAATGGCATAAATGGATTGGTTTAATGGTCCATTAGGGTTAACTGGAGTTGCTATGGCCCAATAGGCCCATTAAAGGTAAAAAAATTTATTTTAAGCCCATTATGGACCAAAATGTTAAGTTTCATGAAGGTGGATCCAGCTAGAGCCCATTTGGGGTTCCTAGGCCCAAGATGGTTAAGTTGGAGATTTATTGGTCCATTAGACCCAATAAGAGAACCCTAGTCCATAATGAACTTGAGTCGGGATTTCTAGGGTTTCCATCCCTTATTTGAACATATGAGATGTATTTGAACGAGAATAGAGTATAATCACTTAGAGTACAAGTTATTACACTAGGTGAATGATTGCATGAGAGTAGAATTTCCTAGCAAAAATGCTAGTTGTGACACCCAATGACGCAACATCTAATACCCAACAATCTCCCCCTTTGCGTCAATTGAGGCCCAAACTCATTAGGCTTAAATTCGTTTCTGCACTTCATAAACTTTGGGAATGATGCCAAAAATAGTTTGTCAAACTTGCATATTAGTGAAGCACTTGACCTCATCCTTATTAATGCCCTTGAATCTCTTCACCAAATCCAGTATATGCTCAAGGAAGGAAGCAGTGTACAAATGCTTGTCAGCAAAAAAGAAACATTCCCTATGAAAGTCTGCACCGGTTCGTTCCCTAGCTTGATACACCATATACCATTCTTTGCTATAAATCTTCCCCAACTTCAGCTTCTCAAAATCTTTTGGAGATTCCTTGCGAACAACAAAAGGCTTCTGTCACAATACAAGGGCAATTTCTACATCCATATCACCCCTTTCTTGAATGTAAGACTTGATCATTATCTGGAGATGAGACATGAGAGGTTCGTATTTTTCTTTTTCTTTCAGCAGCATGTTGTAAAGAACGAACCAGTCATTATGATTAATACACAGTAAGTCTACGAGAGTGAACTCGTAGCACTAATTGGCTAAACCTCTTGCTACTTTGAACTTCGCGTTCGTAAAGCTGTCAGTCTCTATTGGTCTAGTGACTTTCACACCGGTTATTTTGCTCAGGGACCAAGTCTCATATTGAGGCTTCATGTGCTTCAGATAAAACGAGAACAACATATGATCAGCTCCGCTTTCTGTGATAGGAACGTTCGCAACTTTCACGAAGGCACGAAACCTGAAGGCATTTGGAGTGATTGGTAGATCCAATTGTGAATCTAGTGTGTTTTGACGATCAAAAGACACAATTGGATCTAACCAATACTGGCTGGGTAAATCGACTGCATCATTCTGGATTCACTTCATGGTCCATTTGGGAAACAAAAGCTTCTTGCTTTGAAGAGTGGCCTTAGCCACTTTCTCACCTCTTTCTTTTTCTTCAGCCTCTCGAATGATTTGTTGGTGCTCATCCATTTCGGCTTCACGCGCCTTTTGCCTTTTTCAGTTCTTCTTTATCAGGCACATCTTCTTCTTCTTCGATGATAAAGGGCTCCTCACTGAACAATTTTTTCTTGCCCTTAGGTTCTTTCTTGACAACCAGTTGAACTGGAACAACAGTTTTAACAGAAGCTTTGGGTTGTTCTTTTCTTGAAGCTTTGGGATCTACCTTCGTTGAAGCCCCTTCTCCCCTTGTTTCGGAATGAAGCCAGATTCCGGAACACCCTCCATCCTGTGAAGCATTGCAAAAAGTGGTCTCACCTTCTTAAGCAGATGATTTCAGACTGTGATGGTGAGCATTGAATCCCTAGTCTCAAGTATATCCGAGAGCATTCTTGTAACATCTATAATACAACTTTGCATGACAGCTCTCTTAGATAAAAAAATGATTGACCTTTTTCTCTGAAGCTTCTAGTTTATCACTTACCACTTTTGCTTCTTCTGTCTTGAGTGCAAGAGAGTCCTTGGTGTTACTCTCATTTGCCAGTTCGTCTTTAAGCTTTGAAATGTAAGAGGTGATAGAGGCTTGAAATGATTCATGGTCAATTTTCAGACTAGTACGAATCTCTTGCAGTTTAGCCTTCTCAGATTTGAAGAGAGAACCCAGACTCTTCAGAGCTTCATTTGTTGCAGTGGTATTGGAGTTGAAAGTGTTTTGGAAGTTCTACATGAATACAAAAATGTCAGAAATTAGTTTATCGACTTTTTATTCAGTCTTAGACTTGCAAACCCTAGCAGAATCAACAACCACCTTGTTCATCTTGTCAACATTGGTTGTATGCTCCTTGGAGATTCATTCAAAGAGCGAATCAAATGTGGCTTTAGTATATGCATCATAATAGGAAGCTTTGGTAGAGAGAATCAATTTGTCAATCTTTTCATGAAGGGACTGAAGTTGCCCTTTTGTAACAGTCAACTCATTTTCACTCTTAGTTCGTATTTGAAAAGGGCTGTAAGTAAAACCCCCAAGATCTTCATCTTCATCATCACAAAAGATCATATTTGGGTCATCTCGGTTAAGAGGGGAAACAGGAGGTGAATTATGGGTTAAGAGACCTGCAGTTTTAGCCCCCATATCAGATACATTGACCGAAACAGGAGGTTCAGTAGAGGTAGAATATGGGATTGTGGAATAAATAAATAGTGGGGTAGAAAGAGGAATGATGATTTGAGGTTGCGAAGAAACTGTTGGTGTACATGGTGCAAGGGTGATTGGGATAGAAGTGGTTGTGGGCGAAGGAGGAGGAGAAGGAATAGAATCGTTGAGAATTTGAGTTACCTCAGGATTTGATTTCTGTTCTTCGTTGCAAATGGTATCATCCTCGTTGAGAACTTCCTCGTTATGAACTTCCTCGTTGTGAACTTCCTAGTTGCGAACGAGATTACCCCCTTGATGCAAATGTCCAACTGAGTATCAGACTCAGAACCTTCGCTTTCACTTGGTGTGGGAGTCTTTTGCTTGCGAGCCGACTGCTTTCACCTTTTGGGAGTAGTAGTAGAATTTGTCATTTGTGTCTTTCTTTTGGAAGGTGGTTTTGTAGTTACATATGGTCCTTTCCTTGTCAGTGGAATTCTTCTCTCCCTTCTTTGAACCTTTTTGTCCTCCCTTTTTGGGTTTATAAGCCTCAACAAGGATAGCTTGCATTTCATCTGTTAATTCACGAAGCCCAGATGGAGTTAACTTCTTGTACCCCACCAAGATTTTGCTAGAAGGAGGCACATCTCTAAACATGGCTTCTAGGATTGAACCAATTAAGGAAAACTTGGAAGAATATGAAACGATTATCCCAGTGGTATGAAAAGTAGAGATTGAAGCCATCAACATGTTTTGCATCACCGAAATCTTGAGCTTGTCAATGGAGCGATGGACAATGAGAGTTCAAAAACATGCACATGAGATTTCGCTGTGATGTGTGGTGGAGAGTGTGCTTTGAACCACTTGTTCCCAGAGAATAGAGTTGTGACAACCCGAAATTTCCATTATGTACAAACAATATCACTTCAATAGAAGTTATAACAGTCACAGTAAATTTTCAGAATTTTTCGTATAAGTTTGAGTAATTCAGGGTTTACACTTCAGGAAATATCAAGAGAGTGGATGCACTATGGTTTTGTGCAACACTGTTATTCCAACACTCTATTATAATAGAGATCATTTCAGGAATAAAATATTTTTTGCCAAAAATCTCAGGACTATAAATAGAATTCTGAACCAATTCATTCATTATTCACATTTTCAACTAGAGAAAAGCCATTTCTCTCTCACGGATCTTCGGGTTTTCATCCCAACTTGTGAGTACCTCTCTCTAGTAGTGTTATATAGCTCTTAATGTGTTTATAACATAGATTAGATAGCTAAACAACTAGATTTAGGAGTTTACTCCCCAAGGTGTTCTTGGGCGGTAAACTCCCAGAATGATGCCTAGCCTTTTCCCCGTGATATGTTACTACCTTAGGCTTGTATATAGGTGTAATTGGGACAAGAAAACAACAAAGAAACACCAAAGTTTGGGTGTTCACGGCCCAAGAAGATCTTGGACCGTGAACTCCAAAAACTTGGACCAAAGTGTGCTTTTAATGCACCTAAAGCCTTGGACATTTACATAGAATTACTTCCACTTAAATCAAGGACTTTAACACCTCAAAACCCCCTCTCAAAGAGAGATTACGGTCCTATGATGGTGCTTGGGCCGTGAACATCAAACTAAGGCACCAAAGAGTGCCTAAGGCCTTCATTGGCTTTAGGTAAAAGTCTAGAACCTATCCTACATATGCATGAGACTTGAAAGCATAAAAAACACCCTTCCATAAGAGTTTACGATCGTAAACTCAAATGGAATTGGCCTTGGGGCCGTAAACTCCTCAAAGGAGTGTATCTATGCCCTAAACCCTTCCATGAATTAATCCACCAAGTTGGAATGCTTTTAGGGATCATTTAGAAACTCAAAACAACAAAGGACATTAAGTCTAGGAGTTCACGGCCGTAAACTCAAGAGTTTACGACCGTAAAATCCTTGTGTGGGGTTATATGGAGAGTAAACTCAAGTATGAGGTCCCTTGGAACCCTAAACTCACTAGCCTTGTCCCACAACAACTTAGATGCAATCCTTAGGGCTTATAACAATTATATAAAGTGTTTATTGTGTTCTAGGATGTCTTAACATTATCAATTAGTAATTTAAGACTAATTGAGTGCATATATGTGTGATTATGTGTTCATTAGGATCGTAGTGTGTGTACAAGTCCTCACTTGACACCTAACAATCCTACACTGTCCAGTTCATCCAACCCACCATCTACAGGTGAGTTGATACCCCTAAATCAATGTTTTAAATGGTTTTAAATGCTTTATTGGGGGGGGGGGGATACAAGTAGAAAACATCATGTTATTAAATCATTCATATGTATTTTATAACTGTGTTTTCATTCAACATATTTCACATACTACAAAATGTGATGCATGAAATGGTTTTCTATCTTAAAAATACTTTGTTATAAAATGTATTCCTTTTGAAATGTTTATTAAAATGACATCAAGTCATTGTTAATTATTGTTCAAAACTCTTAGATATCTTACAAAACTCTTAGACATCAAGTCATGAAATGGTTTTCATCCTTCATTCAGTTTCCCACACTCTTGTGTAGCAAGGGTGTGTAAACCTACTTGAACAATCAGTTACCTTTTAGTTAATTATCATAGGGATAGTTAGAAGATACAAAACATTATTCCTATTACAAGGAATCACACAAGAGTCAGTTCATTCATGAGTCTATACTAGTACATTACCTGATACATGAGTACATTTACATATACTTACATGATACATGAGCACGTTTACATATGCTTACATGATACATGAACATGCTTACTTGAATACATTACATGAGTACCTTTACGTAGATACATTTACCTGTGTATATTTACATGAATACTTGTATCTCGATTTGCGAGGATGATTTATTAGTACCTTCTGTATAAATTTTCCTGCCTATCCCTAGTACCTCGGGATATCTAGACGGGACTAACCATTCTGAAACCCAACTGTTAGCATCAGTGGGTGATGAACATCTACGGATACCTACGGTTATTACTTATACTAGGAGTACCTTTAGGGGACTAACCCTTCCTCCTCCCTGCTGCTGCTACAGAGGACAATTGGACAATCTTCGGATGTTCATTAGGTTACATAAATCGTGTTAGCCCCAGTACCTTGGGATAACACTTATATTAGTACCTTTTCCTATTTACTTTATTTAGTGACAGGCTATACATTTCGCTTACCACGATGTCGTGTTAGCCCTAGTACCTCGGCATAACACTTACATTAGTATATTTTCCTATTTACTTTATTTTGTGATATATTCACATAAACGAAGAGTTAGACTAAGTACTTTTAGTACTAGTCAATGGAAAGGAAAAACTATCATTTTACTTGCAAAACATTCGAGTCTTGGTAAAAGACTACATCTCATACTAATAGGAAAGAAGGGATTTTCTAGGGTTTTTCATACTTATATCAAAATCTTCATTTAAAGATTTACATGGCATTCATAACAGATTTTCAAAACAAGGCAATGACACTGAAATACTTATGAATTCACCAGCTTTAAGCTGATGCTCTCTTTCAAAATAACTTGTATTCTCAGGTCACCAGTAGACAGGTGCGATGGCCAGGTTTTGAGAAGACGGAGCACAGACAAGTCTCGTCTTTTATTTTGATTACATGTTTTTGGTGTCTTATTACAACGAAAGAACACACATGTATTAAAACTTTACTTGTAATGCAATGGATGATGTTGTTGCTTGTTTACTATTTTACACTGTTGTGATACTGTACATGACGTCCTCCACCCCAGAACGTTTCCGCCGTTCTTGGTTTTGGGGTGTGACAGATTGGTATCAAAGCGTTGTTTATAGTGAATATAGTATATCAACCCATAAAAGATATACTAACTATAAATACATTGGGATTAAAACACTCTTTCTAAGAGTTATACTTTTAAATAATAAAATATTTAAGTAAGTATACGTGCCTGCATTCATACTAAAACCAGTGTCACAATGACAAGAACAAAAGTATTACGATTGTTGAATATCACAAGTAAGCCTGGGGATATATAGTCAGTCTTGGGAATGGCATAGCCTGATAAACTACGCTGGTCTGAGGTGTGATTAGCATATGCCCAAGAATGGTTGTGATATGGCAACAAGTCTAAAAACTTACCAACACAACCATAAAGAAATACCATAGGGGTATTTTTTCTTACTGTAATTATTTTAGTCAGTTCGTCTATTTAGCTATTTCTTATATCCCTTTTCTCGCGTAGATTAAAATGGCTGGATTTCACCATGGCGATCCGTACTTCCCAAACCAAGGCAATGCTGGTTGGTTAGAGGCAGAACCAGAAGATGATCACCAAATCCCTTTGGATGATCATCATGCTGTGGGTTTTTCCGATAGTTCTGACTCGGAGCCTGAAGTCAACAACCTACCCCCAGATGCTCAAAACCCAAACCTGAACCCTCGTCCTGCATTTCAAGGACCCACACCTCTGTGGGCCACGAACTTGAATACATGGAGCCAGGAACAAGGTCATCCCATTCCCTACAATGGAGACCGAAGTTTCTACAACCTCACTGAAGGAGGTTCTACTGACAGAGTCCTACCAATCATGGTGCGTAGGTTAGCCCATTCCCTACAATGGCCAGGTTTTGAGAAGACGGAGTACAAAAAAGTCTCATCTTTTATTTTGATTGTATATTTTTGGTGTCTTATTACAATGATAGAACACACATGTATTAAAACTTTACTTATAATGCAATGGATGATGTTGTTTCTTGTTTACTATTTTACACTGTTGTGATACTGTACATGATGTCCTCCACCCCAGAACGTTTCCGCCGTTCTTGGTTTTGGGGTGTGACAAGAGTCGTAGTCGATGTTCGAACCTATGTAGAGGTCGTATAGAATGTCCATGAAGAGCTTGCTAGCATAGTCCGATCCAGTCACCCTTTTAGAGAAATCCTTAAATAGTAAGGTGAAGAGTCCATTCCACTGAGGAGGTAAATTGGGTTTCCTAAACTTGGAGATAACGGTTAGGGGTTCTTCATAACCCATTTGGTAGAACATATCGAGAAGAGAAGCACTTATCACCAACTCTGGGTTGATCGTGTCATTAGATTGAGGAAGCTGAAGGAGAGAACAAAATTGAGATTTTGTGATTGAGGTTTTGCGGTTGTGGAAGGTTTTGCGGTTGTGGATCTTGAACGTGATCTTTGTTCTTCCTTAATGTAGTTTGCTGATAAGTAAGCCTTAGACAGGTGTGAGAGAGGGACATTTTCCATTTTTGAAAGTGCGATTGTGAGAGGAGAATAATTGAGGCATTCGATCATGGGTAGCATGAAGCTGTCGTATTTGACTGGGTCGAGATCAATCACTAGGTTTTGATGCTGTTTGACAGCCAGAAGAGAAGAATGTGCTATTTGATCTTGAGCGGAGAAGTTTTCAGATGAACCCGCCATTGATGAAGCTTTGAGGAAGAAGAAGATGAACAGTAGTGCTTTGATCACCGAAGATTTTGAGAGGATTTTGAGAGTGGTAATGAATAATGAGTCGTCAAAATCCTTTTATACCGTTTGATTTGTGAGAGAAATCCAGAGAGAATGCATCGATTACTGGAACGTCACCTGAAAAGGTGCGAATTGACAACTATATATGTTAGTCCCATACGTCATGCGACAATAGAGTAGCTATCGATTCAAATCTTCATGCGCCCATTTGAATTCTTATCTACAGGAAATGTCGTGTCAACTTTGCCCTTTCGCAGTTGAGAGTGATCACATTTGTCTTGCTTGAAAACGAACGTCATTGATTGAACTGTGAACTTGAAACAAACATAAGTACCATAAACCATACTTTTTTAAAATCCCTAGGATCTTTGTGAAAGAGTGTCAAAGTTAAAGAAATAAAGCAACACTTTTATATGGGATTTCGTGATGTCTCAATATAGACACAAACCTATGGATCCTGGGCAAAGATCTCTTCCTTCAAAGTCAAGAGAGACCAAGAAGTGTCTGTGTGGTTTTCCCGTTGAAATACGGTCAAGTGTTTGATAAGAAACATTGAAAGGCATCTTTTACCTAGGCTTAACGGGTGGCTAAATCTTCAACCAAACAACGAACTTGATATAAGTACGAATGTTGGATAAAATACTCGTGTGACCAGTGTAGTTAGTTGAACGAGTAGGTTTGGAATTATTTTAGTGACTAGATACAACTTGGAAATCTCAAAAAAAATAAAACTAGATCTTATTGGTAGAAGTGACTTGGAACCAGAACACTTCATAAAGATCTCGCAAAAGAAAAATCGATTCCTTGGTACAGACCGCGAAAGTGGATTTCGTTAATTCTATGGTAAATATCTAGAACATTTAATTTTTCACCGTCAATTCAATTATGTGTGCTGGATTTTGGGTTTCACTCAGTTCTGGTGAACAAAGCTAAGATCATTAACACAGAAGTTGTGTAACTATAAACCTCAGTGGTATAGCTAATAGTCTCAAGGGTTACATTTATGAGTGCGAAAACAATAGAGAAGTGTGAAGGAGGTTCCAGAGAAGCGAATGTACCTCTGCTATACGAAAGTGACTAAGCAGACAACTATTAACTCAAAGTGAGAAGAGTAAGGTAGCTCATAACTAATGTGAATTTGACAGCCTGGTTGGGAATAAACTAATGGTAGATTTGGTTCATTAAGGCTTCACATTGAGTCAATCGAGGCTTTGGACAACATACAACAACATGCTTTTAGGGACACTTAGCTAATACATGGATAAAGAATTTTATACTTGTCCTCCATGATCTTCTTAAGATATTTTTGGTGTTTTTAAGATTTGTGAAAATAAAAAATAAAAAAAATAAAATAAACACAAATAAAATATTGTTGTATTTTGAGATTTTTTGAAAAGAAATAAAAATAGAAAAGATTTAAAGACAAAACAAGGATAAGATATAATATACATAAAGTACAAAAGGATATTGGAAAATCTGAACCACCGATGAACAATTGACTGCGAACTAATGTGAGCGTTCGCACCGATTACCAGTGTTAAAGTAGACTACGAATGAACAGTGGACTACAAACTACTACGAACGTTCGCACCGATTTGCAGGATAATCATTATGTATACGAAAGTGGTTTTGGAACAGATTCAACTTCCATCATTCCAAGGCCTTGAGGAATTCTATTGAAGGTTGCTTCAGGAAAAGCCTTTGTAAATATGTCAGCCAATTGATCAGAGGATCTCACGAAATGAATTTCGACGTTGTCGTCTTCTACGTGATCCTTGATGAAGTGATACCTCAGTGTTATGTGTTTCATCTTTGAGTGTTGCACTAGGTTGTGACAAATGCGAATGGCACTTTCAGAGTCATAATATAGTGGGATTCGTTTCATGCTTAAGCCATAGTCACGAAGCTGACTTTTAATCCAAATGACTTGAGACATACATGAGGCAACAACTATATATTCAGCTTCAGTTGTTGACAAGGATATGCACGTTTGCTTCTTGTATTGCCAACTGACAAGTTTACCATCGAGAAATTGACATCCTCTAGTTGTGTTTTTTCTATCTAATCCACATCCTCCAAGATCAGCATCCGAAAACGCTTGTACGAAGAAGCTTGATTTCGCAGGGTACCATAAGCCAAGTGATGAGGTTCGTTTCAAGTATCTGAAGATATTCTTGATGGCCACCATATGAGGTTCGCGAGGATTTTCTTTGAACCTAGCACAATAACAAACAGAAAACATAATATCTGGTCTACTAGCTATTAGATACAACAATAATCCTATCATTTAACGATAAAGGGTCATATCAGCAGCTGGTTTTCCCAAAGATGGTGTTAGTTTCTTTCTGACTGCCATTGGAACATTTGCTCTTGAGTCTCTCACCATGCCAAACTAAGCCAGTCAGGTCTTCGTATATGCTTCTTGATTTATGAAAATGCCTTCTGGTCCCTGTCTTATATTCAATGAAAGGAAAAAGTTAATTGGACCCATGGAGCTCATCTCAAATTTAGTTTCCATCAACTTTCGGAATTCAGATGTTAAGCTAGGATTTGTACAATCGAAGATGATGTCATCAACATAAATTTGGACGATCATCAAATGGTCACCCTCTTTCTTGCGAAAGAAGGTTGGGTCAACCGAACCTTGTTTAAATTTGGACATTTTAAGAAAACGAGTAAGAGTTTCATACCAGGATCTCAAAGCTTGCTTTAGACCATAGACTGCCTTAACCAAAATGTAGCAATGATTGGGATACTTCTCATTAATGAACCTAGGTGGTTGTTCCACGAATACAGTCTCTTTTAATTCTCTGTTCAAGAAAGCACATTTAACATCCATCTGAAACACCTCGAAGTTCTTGTGTGCTGCATATGCCAAGAAGATGAGAACAGATTCCAACATTGCAACTGTTGGGTTTTTGGTATAATACAACATCCTATGGTGCACATACAACCCTAAATACCTTGGATCTATGTTTTCTCTTTTATACATGCAAATATCAATTTTTCCAAGGTATTGTTCTAACTAGCATAATATGAAGAACATATAATATAAATTCTAGTAGAATTACATACCTCTTTGTTGTAGCTTGATTCCATGGAGCTTAACAGCCTAGTGCCTCAAGTGTGACACCTCAAATGGTTCACACAACATCACCAACATCTTGGAATAACTTGAGAGAAAAGGTTCCTATGCTCAAATTGGCTAGCCATCATGTGTACACACACTAGTGCCAATTTCTTGAGCCATGGAGTCCTTATATATGGTGGCTATTAGGGTTACACCATGTGACTCATGTCTTTCCATATTATTCATGCTCCATGGGTTAAAACCTCCATGTAGTATCCATGGGTTACTCTATGGGTTTAGCCCAACATGAAGAACTATGGATGATAAGTCCACATATATAAGAATGAATGATTTACACAATCAATCCCCATATATTTAATTAGTCTCCTTTTGATCACATAATTAATACCAAATTAATTCTTGATGAATACTAATTAAATAATATTATTTCATATTAATATATTAGAACTTATAATATATTAACAAATCATAATTATCCTTTTCTCACAAAAGTCTATCCAAATTATTCTGATGCCATGCAACCCAAATGGACCATGCCAATCAGGTCAAGTACATACCAATTATAGTTATGGACTTAGACACTAATCCAACAGTCTCCCACTTGGATAAGTCTAAAACTATTAATGTGTATGACTCCAAAATCCGACTAGCAATCGTAGCTCTTAAAAGCTGTTGACGAACTCTGAACAAATCAATGACACGTCCATTAGATAAGTGATCATATATTCCTCCATTCTAGATATCATATGGACTGAGACATGAATTATAATCATTCTCTCTGTCTATTTGTTGTTTCCCGATTTCTGATTTATGACGGCCGACTAATTGAACAAATCAAATCAGTCCTGGCTTGGCCAAGCACTTCGGGTGTCATCACTAAATCATCGACGGGCCCACAAATATCGATTTTATCCATTTAAGGGTAAAGGGAATGGATAAACTTCGACTCATATTCTTGTTCTACTACTTGTTGAATCATACACAAAGGCACCTTTTATAACATCGAGTTACCAATGCATTTTCGTACAATCAATGCATAACCAACTCATAGGCAACAAGTCATATCTCTAGGTTTGAAGAATATAAGATATTATCATCTCATGATCACTCATGATAAAATCCCTGAAGTGAGTCAAATGAGCATGGGTTGAATCTAATACTCAGAACTTATGAGCACTCATGAATGTTGCAGCAACTCTTGCTATGTCCATTACCTTGGACATCTACAAACCAGCTTCATGACAATCTTGATTCATCTCTACTTCCAACATATGACCGACTGTGGATGGTTTGAATAACTTAGTCATTCAGGAAGAATGACCTAGTTATTCTGGAAATCAAAACATGCAAAGTGGAACACAAGAATAATCGAATCCAATATGGTCTTAGAACTTATGAATATAAATAAAAAAATCTTTTATTTATCACCATATTAATTACCCATCATTCATTGTATAATGTTTCAAACTATCAACTTTATACTTGAATTAAAAACAATAGGTGGCTCATGCTCCAAGCATGTATACTATGTTTTTCTAAACACTAGTCATGCCATACACCAAGTATGCACACTATGTTTTTCCAAACATTAGTTATGCCATACACCAAGCATGCACACTAAGTTTGTTTATGATCTTTACTTTGTGAAATAGATCGATTGAACATAATTCCAATGATTCTCATTTCATAATCCCAAATCCTTACTACAAATGCAAGAATTCCAAACTCCTGCCATTTACCTAAATCTGTTAGATTTTAAACTTATATGCATTGATCCTCTTGTAATGATTATGCACAAAGTCACAAAGACTTGTCAACAGACATTACAGAGTATTCCAATGGAGATCATTCCATGGAAACAAAGTCTCAAATTCAAAGTACATTGCTTTGAACATCCTTCTTGCATTAATTTTCCTAATCTTACACAGATTTAATGAATAACTTCCACCTATCTTTGGTCCTTCCAAAATTCACACCATACTTCCAACTGTCCCTGAGAAACCAATCTTTGGTAAACCTTAGATTGTCCTCGACAATTGCTTAATCATTTTAGTCATATCCAATTCTATACTTTTCCCCTCTTAATGTCCCGAGCATTTGGAAAATTTAGAAAGGGTGAATATTATAGCACATGCAATCGATCCTATATCCGAAGCATATGGGACACGATTCATGATGTCTCACATAAAGACTAGACCAGTCTTTTGCTATAATATTTCTATTTTCCATGTTCTCAAAATTCAGATTATGAAAAGGGATGTCGTAGTCATAATCGAATTTTAGAACGCAAATAATGGACCCATATATAGAATTTCCTTATGTTGAGCCATTCCAACATAAAATTCATATATATATATATATATATATATATATATATATATATATATATATATATATATATATATATATATATATATATATATATCCTTGACTAAAGATGATTAAAACCTCAATCTAAGCTTCTAGAATTGAAATGAAGTATAATTTCCTATCCCTTAATTATAGCAAAACAACTTTTTTCCTAATTGAAACCTTTTGTTTTCTATAATTAACATTGCTAACTTGCAACGCTTATCATAATTATCATGCTCCCACTAACATGAGAATTATCAACATAACACTTATGTTCCCATTAGCTTTGACATGTACTCAGAAATCAGATGGAATTCTAGAAATCAATACTTTATTGACTTTCTTACCAAAGTTCAGATTGGCTCCTGCTGAAATGCAGGAATTGTCCAGCCAACTCAGTGAGCTTCTGGACAAGGGATTTATCCGACCTAGCTACTCGCCATGGGGAGCTCCGGTGCTCTTCGTCAAAAAGAAAGACGGATCTTTCAGAATGTGTATCGATTACAGAGAGTTAAATAAACTCACGGTTAAAAACCGCTACCCACTCCCGCGGATCGATGATCTATTCGACCAGCTCCAAGGAGCTAGCTATTTTTCTAAAATAGATTTACGGTCCGGATACCACCAACTCAAAGTCCGAGAAGAGGATATTCCTAAAACCGCGTTCCGAACCCGCTACAGACATTATGAATTCGTCGTAATGCCTTTCGGTCTAACAAATGCACCTGCCGCATTCATGGACCTAATGAATCGAATCTGTCGACCGTTCCTGGACAACTTCGTCATTGTGTTTATCGATGACATCCTCGTCTATTCTCGAAGCAAAGAGGAGCATGGCCAACATCTCCGACAAATCTTAGAGACTCTGCGAACGGAAAAGCTTTACGCCAAACTCTCCAAGTGCGAGTTCTGGCTTCGGAGTGTGAATTTCCTAGGCCACGTAGTTAGCTAAGACGGAATTGATGTGGATCCCTCTAAGGTCAAAGCTGTGGAAGGATGGGCAACTCCGACTACGCCCACAGAAATTCGCCAGTTCTTAGGCCTAGCAGGCTACTACAGGAGGTTCATCCAAAACTTCTCTAAGATCGCCAAGCCGCTTACCTTGCTTACGCAAAAGGGCGTGCCATTCGAGTGGACCGACCGACAAGAGATTGTGTTTCGAACCTTGAAGCAAGCTCTCTGTAGTGCTCCTGTGCTATCTCTACCCGAAGGAACGGAAGATTTTGTAGTCTACTGTGACGCGTCGAATCAAGGCCTAGGTTGCGTTCTCATGCAACGTGGAAGAGTGATAGCATATGCGTCCCGCCAACTAAAGACGCACGAAGTAAATTACACGACCCATGACCTAGAACTGGGAGCCGTGGTCTTCGCCCTAAAAATTTGGAGGCACTGCCTATACGGTACAAAGTGCACCATCTTCACGGACCACAAGAGCCTCCAGCACATCTTGAATCAGAAGGAGCTGAACATGAGACAACAAAGATGGGTGGAATTGCTAAACGACTACGAATGCGAGATCAAGTACCATCCAGGCAAGGCCAACGTGGTAGCCGATGTCTTAAGTCGGAAGGAGTACTCTAATCGTTGTACGAAAACGCACTCGATAACCATTCAGTCTCATCTGGCCACTCAACTTGCAACAGTCCAGGCAGAGGCTATGAAAGCGGAAAATAGAACTAGCGAGGCATTACGCGGGATGGAGAAGAACCTAGAAGTCAAGGGGAATGGGGTATACTACTTCATGAACCATATTTGGGTCCCAAAGATCGGAGGATTTAGAGAGACCGTTATGAAGGAAGCCCACAAGACACGATACTCCATTCACCCTAGTTCGGACAAGATGTATTTGGACATTAAGCAACACTATTGGTGGCCTAACATGAAGGCGGAAATCGCAACTTATGTTGGTAAGTGCCTTACGTGCGCCAAAGTAAAAGTGGAGTACCAGAAACCTTCCGGATTGTTACAGCAACCGGCAATCCCTGAGTGGAAATGGGAGGGGATTTCTATGGATCTCGTGACCAAGCTGCCCAAGACGTCGGACGGATTGGACACCATATGGGTAATAATCGACCGACTGACGAAATCTGCCCATTTCCTGCCAATCAAAGAATCCTACAAGATGGAGAGACTGACGCGTTTGTACCTACGAGAAATCGTAAGACTCCATGGAGTGCCAAAATCTATCATCTCGGATAGGGACAGTAGGTTCACATCGCGCTTTTGGCAATCACTCCACAAGGCAATGGGAACTCATCTCGATATGAGCACCGCGTATCACCCACAAACGGACGGTCAAAGCGAACGAACCATTCAGACGCTTGAAGACATGCTTCGTGCTTGTGTAATAGACTTTGGAAAGTCTTGGGATACCCACCTGCCGTTGATTGAGTTCTCATATAACAATAGTTACCATTCAAGCATCAAGGTGGCCCCTTTCGAAGCACTGTACGGGCGTAAATGTAGGTCACCGTTATGTTGGGCTGAAGTAGGTGACACCCAACTAGCGAGAACGCATATGGCAGACAGAGCACTAACGGGACCGGAAATCATTCGCGAAACCACAGAAAAGATCGTTCAGATCAGAGCTCGATTGCAAGCGTCGCGTGACCGACAAAAGAGCTACGCCGATAAACGGCGAAAGCCCTTAGAATTCCAGGTCGGCGATCGAGTACTGTTAAAAGTCTCACCCTGGAAAGGGGTTATACGCTTCGGAAAACGGGGAAAGCTAAACCCACGGTACATTGGACCTTTCGAGATCGTCGCCCGAATAGGTCCGGTAGCCTACAGACTACAACTACCCGCGGAGCTAAATGGTGTACACCCCGTGTTTCATGTCTCTAATCTGAAGAAGTGCCTATCAAATGAAACCCTTGTCATTCCGCTTGACGAAATCGAAATCAATGAGAATCTCCTGTTCGTCGAAGAACCAGTCGAAATCATGGACAGGGAGGTGAAGCGTACTAAACAGAGCCGCATCCCAATCGTGAAGGTACAGTGGAACACGAAGCGTGGGCCAGAATTCACTTGGGAACGCGAAGACCAAATGAAACAAAAGTACCCTCACCTATTCTAGCATTCTCAAATCTAGCTTTCAAACAGAATTTCGGGACGAAATTCCCTCTAACGGGGGGATGATGTCACAACTGGAAATTTTGTGTCATGTAATCTATACATTCAAGTTAATGTGAATCAAAAACTTCAATCAAATACATCATACAAGTACTACAAATAGTCATCAAACAATTGGAGACCCTAAAAGTCCTTGTTAAGTCCATTTTGGATTAGAACTCTCCTATTGGATCCAAATGGACCAAAAAGCTTCCAATTAGACTATCATGGGCTTAGAACCCTAATTGGGCTCTAATTGGACCCACACTTATTTATTTCAATATTTTGGGCCATATTGGGCCTAGAATGAAATAAATCACAAGCTTTGATCCATAATTTAACCTAACCTAGCTTATTAAAGCATAAAAATCACAATTTTATTTTATAAGGCCAATAAGCACCCAAACTATCTCTAATGTTGGGCTTAGGGGCAAAAAGCCCAAAAATCCCTTCTTCTCTCCCTATTCTCGGCCCAAGCCCAAGGAAAAAGGGAGAGTTGACCTTGGGTTGCCACCTCACTTTTATATGTTGGATTTCCATGCACATAACTCATGTTTCCAAGCAAGCATCATATCAAGATCACTTCTTTCTTCTCTCCTCTCTCACTCTCGGCCAAACACAACACACACACACTCACAAAAATCTATTCTACTCTCTCTAAATCTTGAAGAACATCTCCTTCCCCCTTCTTCAAAAATTTCGTGAATCAAGGGCTTCACAAGGAAAATCCATCACCAAAAATCATCATCTAAGGTAAGTTGATGACTAATCCATGATCTAGCTACTTCATTTTATTAAAATCTCTTCTAAATTCATTCACTCTTGTGATCTTGCATCCTAGAGGTCGAAATCTTCATCAAAGGGTGCTAAGACCAAAAATCACTTCATTTTTCTTCCATCTTCTCTCCAAAACCGAAACCACACCCAAGGTGAGCTTCATACCCCCTATTTTCTGTTTTTATGAGTTTTATGGGGGGGAATACAAGTAAAAGTGTAGATCTATATGTGTTTTGTATGCCTTGTATGATTTCCATGCTTATATGTATGCATTTGTGTGTTATAATGTTGGATCTAGCCATAAAACCCCTCAAAACCGAGATATATCTTGTGTTAAATGATTTTAGCTTCAAATATATTTCTACATACAAAGTGTTTCAAGAAAAATGGCTAAGTGGGTTAGTAACAATTTTCTTTGGGTTAAAAACACAAATTTTGGGCCTAAAATGTGAAAAATACAAAATTAAGGGTCCAAATTGGCATATCACGAATTCTGCTGGATGAAGTGTGCCAAAACAGTTTCCATAAACCAATTTCTGGAAATATACTCATTTAGGGGATTAAAAACATAAATTCCAAGCTTAATGGGCTAAAAATGACATTTTTGGCCCAATGAGGCCCATTATGCGAATTTTTCTGTTTTGGAGGGCCAAAACTGTGATTTTCTGTAAAACAGTGGACCATAAGTGATCCAAGTCCTTTTCAAAGGTTTAAAATGCTTTTCAAATTTAAAAAGGACCAAAGTTGCAAAAGTTTCACAATTTGGGCCAAAATTGTCAAAATTGCGAAAAAGAAGGGTTAAAACCGAGAAAACTGCATTTTCAGGGACTTAAACTGTTTTCTATGAAATATATGCTGAAAAATATTAATTTCAATAATTTTTGGTGTTAAAATGTCAAGAAAATTAATTTAAGGACCAAACCGGGAAGTATTTAATAAAAGGGTTGAAAATGTAAACTTTACAAACAATGAGGGGCTGAAAACAGAAAATTCTCAAGGCTAATTCAATATACACAATTTGATCAAATAATGGCATCGCGGCTTTCGACGAAGTACAATACATTACAATACCAAAAGTCGTTGTTAAACGAATTGGCTCGGTCTCGAACCAATAGAAATCTACAACTACTAACACTACTACACTACAGTTCATACAAATAACGTTTGGGAACTTAGCTTACATACGAGTGTGCACAGACGTCTACGCACCATCTTCGGGCCCCAAAAGTGTAAAATCTTGCTTGTTGGGCCTAGCTAGCCCAATGACCTGATCTTAAGGCCCGAAGACGCATATTTTTCTACGAAGTGTTGAGTTTCACCGACTTGGCACAACGTAGAGGGACTTTCAATGGCTTGTACACCACTGGTCCCCAAGGGTCCTTTGGTATTGCTAGAAAAGTCTGCATATTTTTGCGAGGCGGGTCGGGGACCCCTCGTACGCATATTATCCCCAACCGATTAATAGAGTCATCGAGGCCTTCGTGTCCTCTTACTCTTCGGATGTGGGACGACACATAATCAGGGCGGCTGGATAACGTGATTTGTACGGACGACGCCTTCGGGATCGTTAGTATTGCTACAAACTGGGCGTTTGTGTAATGCGGGTTTGTAGTAAATAATCATGCTCAAAAATAATCCAACGTCGCCTGGGAATGAGACTTCTATTTTTTTGTAATGGTTTCAACGCAACTTAATGGATTTCAAAGGATTAGGAAAACATCGGGTTTTCCTAGTTTTTTTTTTTAAAACATATCGGATTCGAAACGCATATAATTTTAATGAACCATTTTTACAAGTATAGAAACAAACAAGCATACCTATGGATCTTCACAACATTTTCGACAGTCTTTCATTTCAGAAAATATCGGATTTTCTGGTGGTTTTCAACAATACAAAACATTGGATTTCAAACACTACTTATGAACTCACCAACATTTCATATGTTGACGTTTTTCAAAATACTTGTATTCTCAGGGAACCAGTGAATCAAAGGAAATCATATTCAGTGACGGTTGCAGTTTATTTATGTATGAATCGAACAATTTAATTTTTGGGAATGTAATGTTTAAACAATGTATGACATGTAAACGCTACTGTTTGTACTGTATTAATGAATGGTGACGAATGTTGTTATGTTTCATATATATTCAATGTTATGGTATTCAATTGAGTCACGACAGCCCCCGAACGTTTCCGCCGTCTGGTTCGGGGGTGTGACAGGTTGGTATCAGAGCTTTGTTTATAGTGAACTAGCATGTCGAGCCATACATTGATATGCAACTATAAACCAAAAAGAGGGACTAACATAACTCTGAACAAAACAAGTAAATAAAACACACTTGCTTGCATTAGGGATAAGGACCTAACGCCGAATCAAACACAATAATGCTGGCATCTCGGTTAATTCGGGACTGTTCTCAGTGATACCGAGGAGTGAATGTAGCCTGATCAACTACATTCCCTCCAAAGTAAAACTAGCACACGTCTTGATAAGATCGGGACAGCTAGGGAAACTAAAACTATACCTTTATCACCACAAAGAGAACGTCTGTTTAGTTTGCAATAGTGGAAGAGGCATAGGATAATATTAGTGAACTTTTACGTGTTTTGCTATGTGTTGCGAATCTATGATTGTATGCTAAATGATAGAAGTACTTAAGTTCGTGCCATACACCTAGTCAGTAGGATCACAACCTCACGGAAACCACGTACACCCAACATCTTTCCGTTTCATGACCGAAAGATGCCTCGCCCAGCTACTCGCAGAAATCCCGAACCAACCCCGCCCGAAGTTGACTCCACTGCTTTCCAGGCAGCCGTGTCTGCTGCGGTCACAGCAGCTATGGCACAACTTCACCGAGGGAACAACGGAGGAGGTAACGGGCAAGGATCCGGAAGTTCGAACAACGGGACGAACCAAGGACCCACTAAAACGTGCACCTACAAGGACTTTGCGAACGCTAAACCCCGAACTTTCAACGGTACCGGAGGAGTGATCGCTCTGAAGCGATGGATCGAGAAGGTAGAGTCGGTATTCGAGATATGCGAGTGTCCCGAGCAGATGAAGGTGAAGTTCGCGGCCTGCACTTTTGTGGACCAAGCACTCACTTGGTGGAATGGACACGTAGAAGCCATGACACTCCCTGTCGCCAACTCTATTCCCTGGGCAGAAATGAAAGAAATGTTAATGGCGGAGTACTGCCCCCGAGGCGAAATACAGAAGATGGAACAGGAGCTATGGAATCTTACGGTGCAGAATGGGAACATCGATGCTTACATATCGAGATTCAGCGAACTATCTCTGTTGTGCCCGGGTATGATCACATCAGAAGGAAAGAAGATCGAACGATTCATCTGGGGACTGACACCTCCCATTCAGGGGAATGTGATAGCTGCAAACCCCGAAACGTTTGACAGTGCGAAGAGATTGGCAAAGAGGCTATATGATCATAACAACAAGAAGAGTGAGAAACCAGTGGAGACTGAGAAGAAGAAGGAGGGTGATGGTAAGAAAGGATGGAACAACAAGAGAAAGGGGCGTCAGGGCCCCGAGACCTCTAAAAAGCAGCAAACGGTGGCAGTTAACGCTGTCACTGCGTCGGTTCCAGCCACACCACATGCTCCAGCCTCAGCTGCTTCAAATGCTTCAAGACCCTATTCCGGTAATTCTCCCAAGTGCAATAAGTGCAGTTTCCATCACCATGGAGAATGTAAGGAGTTCCATTGCACCAGTTGCAACCGAAGGGGACACACTGCAAGGTTCTGCAGGACATACCCTCCTCAGAACCAAAGTCAGGGAAACAACCAGAACAACAACAACCACTGCAATAACAACAACACCAATACCGGCAGCAACAACGCAGGGCCTAGCCACACCTGTTTCGGGTGCGGAAGGACGGTACATTTCCGTCGAGATTGCCCTAACAACAACAACTCAGGAAACAGAGGAGCAGGAAGAATGTTGACTATGGGTCAGAGTGATGCAGTTCAGGACCCCGCAGTTGTGACCGGTACGTTTCTTCTAAACCACACTTATGCATGCATCTTATTTGATACTGGAGCGGAGCGAAGTTTCGTAAGCGAGAAGTTTAAACATTTATTAAAACAACAACCCCAGAAGCTAAATGAAACCTATACGGTGGAAATGGCCAATGGGAAAACCGAATCCACTAGGGAGATCTACATCGGATGTACCCTAACCCTCAATCAACACGTCTTACGAATAGATTTGATGCCAGTATCAATTAGGAGTTTTGATGTGATTATTGGCATGGATTGGTTAAGCCCCCACCATGCTGAGATTATGTGCCATGAAAAGGCCATTCGCCTTCGTCTCCCAAATCACAAAACCCTAGTAATTTACGGAGACAAACCCAGTACGAATCTTCGTCTCATCTCGTGCATCAAAGCACAAAAACACTTGCGAAAGAACAATTTAGCGTTCTTGGCTCACATAGTGGACAAGGCCAAAGAAGAAATTAACATACAAGACATCCCAGTAGCGTGTGAATTTCCGGACGTGTTTCCCGAAGATCTTCCAGGAGTACCCCCAGAGAGACAGGTTGAGTTCCGAATCGACCTCGTTCCAGGAGCAACTCCTCTCGCTAAATCACCATATCGATTGGCTCCTGCTGAAATGCAGGAATTGTCCAGCCAACTCAGTGAGCTTCTGGACAAGGGATTTATCCGACCTAGCTACTCGCCATGGGGAGCTCCGGTGCTCTTCGTCAAAAAGAAAGACGGATCTTTCAGAATGTGTATCGATTACAGAGAGTTAAATAAACTCACGGTTAAAAACCGCTACCCACTCCCGCGGATCGATGATCTATTCGACCAGCTCCAAGGAGCTAGCTATTTTTCTAAAATAGATTTACGGTCCGGATACCACCAACTCAAAGTCCGAGAAGAGGATATTCCTAAAACCGCGTTCCGAACCCGCTACAGACATTATGAATTCGTCGTAATGCCTTTCGGTCTAACAAATGCACCTGCCGCATTCATGGACCTAATGAATCGAATCTGTCGACCGTTCCTGGACAACTTCGTCATTGTGTTTATCGATGACATCCTCGTCTATTCTCGAAGCAAAGAGGAGCATGGCCAACATCTCCGACAAATCTTAGAGACTCTGCGAACGGAAAAGCTTTACGCCAAACTCTCCAAGTGCGAGTTCTGGCTTCGGAGTGTGAATTTCCTAGGCCACGTAGTTAGCTAAGACGGAATTGATGTGGATCCCTCTAAGGTCAAAGCTGTGGAAGGATGGGCAACTCCGACTACGCCCACAGAAATTCGCCAGTTCTTAGGCCTAGCAGGCTACTACAGGAGGTTCATCCAAAACTTCTCTAAGATCGCCAAGCCGCTTACCTTGCTTACGCAAAAGGGCGTGCCATTCGAGTGGACCGACCGACAAGAGATTGTGTTTCGAACCTTGAAGCAAGCTCTCTGTAGTGCTCCTGTGCTATCTCTACCCGAAGGAACGGAAGATTTTGTAGTCTACTGTGACGCGTCGAATCAAGGCCTAGGTTGCGTTCTCATGCAACGTGGAAGAGTGATAGCATATGCGTCCCGCCAACTAAAGACGCACGAAGTAAATTACACGACCCATGACCTAGAACTGGGAGCCGTGGTCTTCGCCCTAAAAATTTGGAGGCACTGCCTATACGGTACAAAGTGCACCATCTTCACGGACCACAAGAGCCTCCAGCACATCTTGAATCAGAAGGAGCTGAACATGAGACAACAAAGATGGGTGGAATTGCTAAACGACTACGAATGCGAGATCAAGTACCATCCAGGCAAGGCCAACGTGGTAGCCGATGTCTTAAGTCGGAAGGAGTACTCTAATCGTTGTACGAAAACGCACTCGATAACCATTCAGTCTCATCTGGCCACTCAACTTGCAACAGTCCAGGCAGAGGCTATGAAAGCGGAAAATAGAACTAGCGAGGCATTACGCGGGATGGAGAAGAACCTAGAAGTCAAGGGGAATGGGGTATACTACTTCATGAACCATATTTGGGTCCCAAAGATCGGAGGATTTAGAGAGACCGTTATGAAGGAAGCCCACAAGACACGATACTCCATTCACCCTAGTTCGGACAAGATGTATTTGGACATTAAGCAACACTATTGGTGGCCTAACATGAAGGCGGAAATCGCAACTTATGTTGGTAAGTGCCTTACGTGCGCCAAAGTAAAAGTGGAGTACCAGAAACCTTCCGGATTGTTACAGCAACCGGCAATCCCTGAGTGGAAATGGGAGGGGATTTCTATGGATCTCGTGACCAAGCTGCCCAAGACGTCGGACGGATTGGACACCATATGGGTAATAATCGACCGACTGACGAAATCTGCCCATTTCCTGCCAATCAAAGAATCCTACAAGATGGAGAGACTGACGCGTTTGTACCTACGAGAAATCGTAAGACTCCATGGAGTGCCAAAATCTATCATCTCGGATAGGGACAGTAGGTTCACATCGCGCTTTTGGCAATCACTCCACAAGGCAATGGGAACTCATCTCGATATGAGCACCGCGTATCACCCACAAACGGACGGTCAAAGCGAACGAACCATTCAGACGCTTGAAGACATGCTTCGTGCTTGTGTAATAGACTTTGGAAAGTCTTGGGATACCCACCTGCCGTTGATTGAGTTCTCATATAACAATAGTTACCATTCAAGCATCAAGGTGGCCCCTTTCGAAGCACTGTACGGGCGTAAATGTAGGTCACCGTTATGTTGGGCTGAAGTAGGTGACACCCAACTAGCGAGAACGCATATGGCAGACAGAGCACTAACGGGACCGGAAATCATTCGCGAAACCACAGAAAAGATCGTTCAGATCAGAGCTCGATTGCAAGCGTCGCGTGACCGACAAAAGAGCTACGCCGATAAACGGCGAAAGCCCTTAGAATTCCAGGTCGGCGATCGAGTACTGTTAAAAGTCTCACCCTGGAAAGGGGTTATACGCTTCGGAAAACGGGGAAAGCTAAACCCACGGTACATTGGACCTTTCGAGATCGTCGCCCGAATAGGTCCGGTAGCCTACAGACTACAACTACCCGCGGAGCTAAATGGTGTACACCCCGTGTTTCATGTCTCTAATCTGAAGAAGTGCCTATCAAATGAAACCCTTGTCATTCCGCTTGACGAAATCGAAATCAATGAGAATCTCCTGTTCGTCGAAGAACCAGTCGAAATCATGGACAGGGAGGTGAAGCGTACTAAACAGAGCCGCATCCCAATCGTGAAGGTACAGTGGAACACGAAGCGTGGGCCAGAATTCACTTGGGAACGCGAAGACCAAATGAAACAAAAGTACCCTCACCTATTCTAGCATTCTCAAATCTAGCTTTCAAACAGAATTTCGGGACGAAATTCCCTCTAACGGGGGGATGATGTCACAACTGGAAATTTTGTGTCATGTAATCTATACATTCAAGTTAATGTGAATCAAAAACTTCAATCAAATACATCATACAAGTACTACAAATAGTCATCAAACAATTGGAGACCCTAAAAGTCCTTGTTAAGTCCATTTTGGATTAGAACTCTCCTATTGGATCCAAATGGACCAAAAAGCTTCCAATTAGACTATCATGGGCTTAGAACCCTAATTGGGCTCTAATTGGACCCACACTTATTTATTTCAATATTTTGGGCCATATTGGGCCTAGAATGAAATAAATCACAAGCTTTGATCCATAATTTAACCTAACCTAGCTTATTAAAGCATAAAAATCACAATTTTATTTTATAAGGCCAATAAGCACCCAAACTATCTCTAATGTTGGGCTTAGGGGCAAAAAGCCCAAAAATCCCTTCTTCTCTCCCTATTCTCGGCCCAAGCCCAAGGAAAAAGGGAGAGTTGACCTTGGGTTGCCACCTCACTTTTATATGTTGGATTTCCATGCACATAACTCATGTTTCCAAGCAAGCATCATATCAAGATCACTTCTTTCTTCTCTCCTCTCTCACTCTCGGCCAAACACAACACACACACACTCACAAAAATCTATTCTACTCTCTCTAAATCTTGAAGAACATCTCCTTCCCCCTTCTTCAAAAATTTCGTGAATCAAGGGCTTCACAAGGAAAATCCATCACCAAAAATCATCATCTAAGGTAAGTTGATGACTAATCCATGATCTAGCTACTTCATTTTATTAAAATCTCTTCTAAATTCATTCACTCTTGTGATCTTGCATCCTAGAGGTCGAAATCTTCATCAAAGGGTGCTAAGACCAAAAATCACTTCATTTTTCTTCCATCTTCTCTCCAAAACCGAAACCACACCCAAGGTGAGCTTCATACCCCCTATTTTCTGTTTTTATGAGTTTTATGGGGGGGAATACAAGTAAAAGTGTAGATCTATATGTGTTTTGTATGCCTTGTATGATTTCCATGCTTATATGTATGCATTTGTGTGTTATAATGTTGGATCTAGCCATAAAACCCCTCAAAACCGAGATATATCTTGTGTTAAATGATTTTAGCTTCAAATATATTTCTACATACAAAGTGTTTCAAGAAAAATGGCTAAGTGGGTTAGTAACAATTTTCTTTGGGTTAAAAACACAAATTTTGGGCCTAAAATGTGAAAAATACAAAATTAAGGGTCCAAATTGGCATATCACGAATTCTGCTGGATGAAGTGTGCCAAAACAGTTTCCATAAACCAATTTCTGGAAATATACTCATTTAGGGGATTAAAAACATAAATTCCAAGCTTAATGGGCTAAAAATGACATTTTTGGCCCAATGAGGCCCATTATGCGAATTTTTCTGTTTTGGAGGGCCAAAACTGTGATTTTCTGTAAAACAGTGGACCATAAGTGATCCAAGTCCTTTTCAAAGGTTTAAAATGCTTTTCAAATTTAAAAAGGACCAAAGTTGCAAAAGTTTCACAATTTGGGCCAAAATTGTCAAAATTGCGAAAAAGAAGGGTTAAAACCGAGAAAACTGCATTTTCAGGGACTTAAACTGTTTTCTATGAAATATATGCTGAAAAATATTAATTTCAATAATTTTTGGTGTTAAAATGTCAAGAAAATTAATTTAAGGACCAAACCGGGAAGTATTTAATAAAAGGGTTGAAAATGTAAACTTTACAAACAATGAGGGGCTGAAAACAGAAAATTCTCAAGGCTAATTCAATATACACAATTTGATCAAATAATGGCATCGCGGCTTTCGACGAAGTACAATACATTACAATACCAAAAGTCGTTGTTAAACGAATTGGCTCGGTCTCGAACCAATAGAAATCTACAACTACTAACACTACTACACTACAGTTCATACAAATAACGTTTGGGAACTTAGCTTACATACGAGTGTGCACAGACGTCTACGCACCATCTTCGGGCCCCAAAAGTGTAAAATCTTGCTTGTTGGGCCTAGCTAGCCCAATGACCTGATCTTAAGGCCCGAAGACGCATATTTTTCTACGAAGTGTTGAGTTTCACCGACTTGGCACAACGTAGAGGGACTTTCAATGGCTTGTACACCACTGGTCCCCAAGGGTCCTTTGGTATTGCTAGAAAAGTCTGCATATTTTTGCGAGGCGGGTCGGGGACCCCTCGTACGCATATTATCCCCAACCGATTAATAGAGTCATCGAGGCCTTCGTGTCCTCTTACTCTTCGGATGTGGGACGACACATAATCAGGGCGGCTGGATAACGTGATTTGTACGGACGACGCCTTCGGGATCGTTAGTATTGCTACAAACTGGGCGTTTGTGTAATGCGGGTTTGTAGTAAATAATCATGCTCAAAAATAATCCAACGTCGCCTGGGAATGAGACTTCTATTTTTTTGTAATGGTTTCAACGCAACTTAATGGATTTCAAAGGATTAGGAAAACATCGGGTTTTCCTAGGTTTTTTTTTAAAACATATCGGATTCGAAACGCATATAATTTTAATGAACCATTTTTACAAGTATAGAAACAAACAAGCATACCTATGGATCTTCACAACATTTTCGACAGTCTTTCATTTCAGAAAATATCGGATTTTCTGGTGGTTTTCAACAATACAAAACATTGGATTTCAAACACTACTTATGAACTCACCAACATTTCATATGTTGACGTTTTTCAAAATACTTGTATTCTCAGGGAACCAGTGAATCAAAGGAAATCATATTCAGTGACGGTTGCAGTTTATTTATGTATGAATCGAACAATTTAATTTTTGGGAATGTAATGTTTAAACAATGTATGACATGTAAACGCTACTGGTTGTACTGTATTAATGAATGGTGACGAATGTTGTTATGTTTCATATATATTCAATGTTATGGTATTCAATTGAGTCACGACAGCCCCCGAACGTTTCCGCCGTCTGGTTCGGGGGTGTGACATCACAAGACACGGTTAATGACAAATCCAAACTCATATGGATTGAACTTGTGCAGTCTTAACTTCTTGCCACCTGGCAGCACAAGGGTCTGTCATTTCTTCCAAGTTGTTATGCAACCAATTGAGAACTCTTAGAACTCATATGCAAAGCCAAATTTCACTGGAATGGGCACAAAAATAGGAATATGTCAACACGATAGGTTATAAACCTCAAGTCATGTGCTAGTGATAAACTACATGTTTTACTCTTGATTAGATCTTGAAATTCTTTCATGATCTTTAAGACTCCCACTGTCCTCTTGACATATAAGACTCTCTTGCCAAATATTCAAGAGATAGTGCGGATTCTTTATCAAGACAAACACTTCACACAATTGGGCTTAGCTTGGTCTTTGTTTTATCCAAAACATCACAACTTACTAATTTCAAATGTACGAGAGTAGGACACTTTTACTCTTACATTTGACAAGGGTTATAAACCTTTCTTTAAGATATGTCACTCAAGTTACAATCTTGGAGTATGACTCTAAGAATTGTTTTGGAACGAAGTATGACTTATCTTCTTGATTTAATGATTTCAACAATTCATGACTCCTCTTCTTAGCCATAAGAATGTAGTAAGATGTCCTTAGAGGATGAATTGTGATATGGTCTCACAATCATTAAGATGATCATAAAACATGATACTAAAGTACTCTCCCATCTTTTCAGATTTGAGAAACTTTCATCTTTCTGCTTAATTTGATTCTTCTCATTCGTTCTGTCATACATCGAAAATTTTCCAATGCTTTAGAATTATACTTAAACTTGTAAGTTGTAAGTATAACCATATTTACTAAACTTTAGTAAATCATGACGAATAGTCTTATCGATCTTTTGTGGTGGACTTGACTAGTGCACAAGAATGTGTACTCGATCCCTTAGTCCTTCACTTGACTCACATATACATGTGAACAAGGAATTAGTCTTAATTTTCCAAAGATGAAAATTCTCATTCAACATACTATACAACTTACATGATTTCCAAGTTTCTATCCAACTGAAACCTTGGGTGATGAGAATCTTTCCTTATTTGGTAAATTTAGACACTACCACAAATGAAAGAATCAAATTCATATTTCCATTATTGCTAGAAATATACAAACATCAATTTTCCATAAGTGCCATTGCAAGGAAATATAAAATAAAACAAAATTTTATTTACTTATCAAATGCGGAAAAACTTTCTTTACAATGCAACTTTAAATGAAAACTATGCTATTACATATTGCCTAGCAATATATCATAACTCTCTAAGTAGTAGCTCAAGAATCCGATCTTCGAACCATGCGATTGAAATCCATCTTCGCGATCAAATTCAACATACTCTTTTTCTAAGTTCCCTTCCCTTTGCTTGAGCCTGTCATACATTAAAAATGTACTAAGAATCTTCAAATAGGAACTTAAGAGAGTTAGATAATGGACTTACCTGAAGCATAGTCAAGCTTTTTGAATAGACCTTCTCTCAGATCTTTCAGGTAGTTAAGGCAGCTTCACAACCAATTCCCCTTCCTTTGGCAATAGAAACATATGAACCCTTTGGGAATGGTGCACTAGACTATCTCAGACTTGCCTTTCTCTTTACCATTTGGTCAACCGAGTTGACTATGGCAAATCCCTTTCCATTGGGAAGAGAAAGCTTTTCTGGATATCCACTGTTACCATTTTCAAAGTCCATAGAAGTTTGGGAAGTTGATCTTCTAATCAAATTTGCTCTACCAGTGCTCCAAATCATTGCTGATTCAGCAGCACAAAGCAAATAGATAAGATCAGTAAGGGTCATGTCATAGTCTTTTACATAGTATTCCATAAATAACTCACTATGTGTCTTAGGAAGTGATTATTCAACATCCAACTTCCTCAAGACTTTGACACCCAACTCTCCCGGCTTGTCAATATGTGACTTAATCTCCAAGATGTGAGCACACATAGACCTTGCTTACCAATAGGGATTGAGTGACCTTGAACTTGTGGATTAGGGAGAATAATTGGAGGAGGTGGAGGGAGTGAATAATGATTTCCAAGACATCACCTTCATTAGGAAAACTTGTTCCAAGAGTTTTTTTGGGAAGATCATATATGTCTGAACCAAACATCTTTTGGGAGATATTCAAGATAGTTGATTTAAAGTCCTTAATATAACACCCAATATGAAATATTAAGGCTAGGACCCAACACAATATTTTATAACTTGGAAGAGGGATGTCGTAATCCAAGTTATAGAATATTTGAAGGTAGGCGAATAACGATTCACCAATTACCACCATGAAAAACGAAATAATTTATTAGGTTTTAATTGGATTTTAAACTCCTAGATCTTTTGAGATTCATTGAACTTTTCCATCATGTTTCAATCTCGATTGCGCCCTCTCAGGTTTTGTGATTGGGATGCCGAGGATCACAAAACAAGGTGTGAATAACCATGCAAATATACTTGGTACCCTTAATATTTACCCCTCAAATGATGTGCCGGTTAACCATACGCGCTCCATCGATACTATGATAAACATTAAGTTACCCTTTGCCTACCTTGTTAAATCAAGCTAGTGTGCCGGTTAACCACACGCGCTCCATCGATACTATGATAAACATTAAGTTACCCTTTGCCTACCTTGTTAAATCAAGCTAGTGTGTCGGTTAACCACACACGCTCCACTAACCGACTTAAGCAAAGTGCAAAGTGTAATTTCATGGGTTAGCACCAAAGTCACATTTTCCTAAAGTAACTATGATTGGGAATTTATAAAAGATTTAGTTACTTTATATTTATCATTAATACTTTTAATGAAGGGATAATTCTAGTCCTTGTCCTACCCGTTCGGCTAATGAACCTCCACCAGTCAAGGAAGCGCTGGGTGAGAGTGGACACCCATTAAACTGCCATTTTATAGGCAGTAACCTTATACCCCCCTTATAGACCGGCTTCGTGAATGAGGCCTACTAACGGTATGACTGACTTGCTCTTATACATATATATATATATATATATATATATATATATATATATATATATATATATATATATATATTAACTTATAATACTATAAAGTATAAGGGTTAAATATTAACTTTTAAAATTCTAGGGCTTGATTTGGAATTAAAGCATTCATAAGTAAATCTTTACAAATTCCAAAACTTGAGGGCATGTTTTGAAACTATTCAAAGCTCTTTGATTTTCATAACTTATGAGTTTAATTAAAGTTTTAGAGACTTAAATGAGGAGACTCTTGAACAAGTTATGGAGTTCATAAAAACTATTTATGAGAAAAAGACTCTTCATTTTGTAACCTACGGCATTATTTATGAGTTTTAAGAATCATAAATGTGTCTTTTCATATAACTTGAGGACAAGGTACAAAAACACATTTTATGAACAATTTGTAGATTAATTTGGATTGAAACAACTAACACAAAGTTTTTTCATTAATCTAAATTAACTCATAAAACAAGGTAACACAATTTTTTTTTTGATAATCCATAACTTATGGAAGTTTCAAAACTCTTAAGATCATAATTCATAACTTTTAAAAAAGACTTTTGAGTTCCAAAATTTTATGACAAAATTTGTAACTCCTTAAAAAAATTTGGATCAAACTTTTAAAACAAATAAAATAATCATATCATTCTATCTTTTAATAAATTGACCTAATTCAACTCTTGTAAAATGACTCAAATTTTACAAATAATTAGTTTTCCATAAAATCAAGTAATTATCTTAAAATTTGACAAATTTCATGTTTTTTTTCTTCTTGTTTTCACCTTTGAAAATCAAACATTTTCATCAAATATAATAGAAAACAACCCATGGCTCTGATACCACTGTTGGGTTTTTGGTATAATACAACATCATATGGTGCACATACAACCCTAAATACCTTGGATCTATGTTTTCTCTATTATACATGCAAATATCAATTTTTCCAAGGTATTGTTCTAACTAGCATAATTTGAAGAGCATATAATATAAATTCTAGTAGAATTACATACCTCATTGTTGTAGCTTGATTCCATGGAGCTTAACAGCCTAGTGCCTTAAGTGTGACACCTCAAATGGTTCACACAACATCACCAACATCTTGGAATAACTTGAGAGAAAAGGTTCCTATGCTCAAATTGGCTAGCCATCATGTGTACACACACTAGTGCCAATTTCTTGAGCCATGGGGTCCTTATATATGGTGGTTATTAGGGTTACACCATGTAACTCATGTCTTTCCATATTCTTCATGCTCCATAGGTTAAAACCTCCATGGAGTATCCATGGGTTAGTCCATGGGTTTAGCCCAACATGAAGAACTATAGATCATAAGCCCACATGTATAAGAATGAATGATTTACACAATCAATCCCATATATTTAATTAGTCTCCTTCTAATCACATAATTAATACCAAATTAATTCTTGATGAATACTAATTAAATAATATGATTTCATATTAATATATTAGAACTTATAATATATTAACAAATCATAATTATCCTTTTCTTACAAAAGTCTATCCAAATTGTTTCGATGCCATGCAACCCAAATGGATCATGCCAATCGGGTCAAGTACATACCAATTATAGTTATGGACTTAGACACTAATCCAACAGCAATAGGTGCGAAGGTTTCTTCGTAGTCATTGCGATCCCAATAATATCCCTAAACTACGAGCCTCGCATTGTTTCTTATAGTGTTCCCTTCTTTATCCATTTTTTTGCGAAACACCCACTTTAAACCGACAATCGATGCATCTGGTGGAGTTGGAATCAACCTCCATATTTTTTTTGTTCAATCTCACTGATTTCGTCTTGCATAGCTTGCATCCAATCCGAATGATCGAGAGCAACATTGACCGTTTTGGCTTCTACTTTGGAAACAAATGAGTTAAACATACAAAATTCTACTTTAGAGAATAATGCAGTTTGTTTCGCTTTTATCTGAGATCTCGTTAGAACACCTGCAGAAGTTTCACAAATAACTTGGGTTTTCGGGTGAACTCTGGTCCATTTGGCTAGTGGAGGATAATTTGGATCCTAAGAGGGATCCAATTCAGCGTTTACTTCTTCGAATTCTAATTAAACGTCTGAATCGTCATTCACATCCTTATCCTCCCCCTCGAATGACGAGAAATTCTCTTCTTCAGGAATTGAAGTATCTCCTACGAATGGAGGTTCGTGAGTTGTTGTGGGTGGGTTGGAAGAAAGAGACAAAGTGTAACCCTCCCCCTGCGATGGAATGTTCGAATCTTGTGGAGTAGATTGCTCCCCCTGAGGACTTGCATTGGTGTCAGAATTCCCCGGGAATGTTGTGCTTGAGTCTTGAGGTATGTTCATAGTTGATGGCTGATTGTGCATGTCTTTCGCAGCGTCATCGATTATCTTCTTCAATTCATCCACTTTGTTGCCAGCTGCTTTTGCTTCGGATGTGACAGCCTTCTCTGGCTCATCAAAGAGTAGCATGAATTCGTCATACAAATTAGAGATTGGAACGGTGACTAGAATTGGCTTAGGAAAGATTTCCTCGGATTGATTCTCTTTCGAATGAATTCTCTTCAAGTAGTTATCATCGAACGTGACATTGTAGATTTCTTCCATCTTCTTTGAACGTTTGTTGAAAACCCTATATGCCTTGGAGGTCAGCGAATATCCCTAGAATATACCCTCGTCAGCTTTCGCATCAAAATTGTTTCGTTGTTCCTTGGAATGGAAATTGAAACACCTGGAACCAAATACATGGAAAAATTTAACATTAGGTTTATGATTATTTATAATTTCGTAGGGACTAATAGAGAATCGCTTATTCAGGATGGATCTATTTTGGGTGAAACATGCTGTCGCAATAGCATCCGCCCAGAAGTATAGAGGCAGACATGCGAAAGTGAGTATGGTACGTGCAGCTTCGCACAAAGAGCGATTTCGCCTTTCAACTACATCGTTTTGTTGTGGAGTGTAGGGATCAGAAAAGTTGTGTGAGACTGCCTTTTGAGTAAGAAATTCTTCAAACTCTTGGTTTTTGAATTCTAGCCCATTGTCGTTGCGAACATTGCAAACCAACTTTCGCAGTTGAAGCTCTATTTGCTTTATAAAATTCTTGAGTTTAGGAGTAGCTTCATATTTCTTTTTAAGAAAGAATATTCAAGTAAAACGAGAAAAAACATCAAGAATAACAAGAATATACTTACAACCACCGACACTTTCGATTGTAGAAGGTCCACAAAGGTCTATGTGTAGAAGCTCCAAAGGTTCGATGATTATCGTGTTTACTAGTGTTGGATGACTTTTTATGCTTTGCTTCCCCCATCTTACAAGCTGCACACAAATGATCCATATCATACTTCAGGAGAGGGAGTCTGTAACGCCCGTAGATCCGGGCTAGTCAATTTAGAGGCAATAGGGGTCGAAAACGACTTTTCGACAAAAGATTATTTAGAATACATAATCTTAACCAAGTTGTAGAATATGTCACAAGGTTTCCGTACATATAAAGAACACCGAAATCCGAGTTATAACGAAGAAGTTATGACCCGTCGAAGTTTCGCGACGGAACCGGCACGGCACCGGGAAGCGTAAATAATGAATTTACGATAGAGCAAGATTTAGCCTTAGCACTCTAAACAAAAGTCGTATAATATGTTAAACTAAGAACATCAATAAAAAGAACGCCCAAATCTGACTTCGTATGAAGAAGTTATGATTTTTCGAAGTTTTGGACTAGCAGTGTACAGCCCAAAATTCGAATATTAGATCGAGCGGTTTTTAGCTGACACGACCTGAATGAGAATCGAAGATCTCGTTAAGAGTAGCGTAACGAGAAAAAGATGGGCAAAAACGGACGTCGGATGAAGAAGTTATGAGAGTTTAACGGACCAATCCTGTCCCGGCCTGTTAATAATATAAAAATTTAAAATCGATCCAAAATTAGCCGACGGAGTCTAAACGAAAGTTGTAGAGTACGTTCCCTCCTTCGTGTGGATATAAAGAACGTCAAAAACGGAACTCGTATGCGAAAGTTACGATTTTTAGAAGTCGAAAGTGAAATTTGCGAATCTGTTGCTAAACTGATGACGTGGCATGATCTGGACCGTTGCTTGCTGATCACGCCTCGCATCCGATGATCACCACAAAGTCTCGCTTACGCCCTGCATCCGAAGCTAGGTACACCCAGCGTACTTGATCTTGACCGGGTCCGAGAATGGGTGCGAGCCAGCTGGTGCGAAGCTGGCATTCTTATCCGAGGACTACGCCCAGCATAATGACCAAAGTGTGGCACTATAAATAGAGGTGCGAAGTGCTCCGAACTTCTCACACATTTCTCATATCTCTCTCTCTAAACTTTCTCTCTCTAGCTCATCTAAACCCCCCTAAGCCCTAGTTAAACCCCTTAGCTCTCGAGGGAAGCCCTAAGGCTCCCGGAGTTCCGAGAAAAAGGAGTCTTTCAGTTTCGAAACGCTGCTCCAAATAAGTTCCGGTTTTCGATAAAGTTCGTTGTAAGTGTGCTACGCTTACGCAATTGTTAATATAGCTTTCAAATAATTATAGGAATGTTATTAGGTCCTTAAAATAATTATTTAGGCTATTATTATGAGTTATATTGAGTGTTATTAACGCTTGTATAATAATAATAATAATAATAATAATAATAATAATAGTCAGACTATTAATTTGTCGCGGTTATCGTTAGACTAAACCCTAGTGGTATTGGTACTAGGTTTTATCGAAGGAAAATTGTTTTAAGAGTATCGAAGCGCTGTCCGAGTGCTGAGTCACCACCTACTCAGGGGAGTGCATAGTTACTTTCATCTTACACATAGATATGAAGTATTTTATATAAACTACATGCTATGTGTGCATATTATCTGAATACTTGCTGCCTATGCTGGATGAACGTTTTATACATGTTTTAAATGATTTAAATTGTATACGTATTTTATATATACGAATATGTTGGGTATGACATGGGTAGATGAATGATGAGAGATATAAGATGATGAAAGTATACATTGGCAACTATAGACTTAGTGCCTATTGGACAAACACCGGTAGCTATGGACTTAGTACCTGTTAGACGTTGGTAGCTATGGATTTAGTACCTGTTAGAAATTGGTAGCTATGGACTTATTACCTATTAGTTAGACGCTGGTAGCTATGGATTTAGTACCTGTTAGGAATTGGTAGCTATGGACTTAGTACCTATTAGATGAACACTGGTAGCTATGGATTTAGTACCCGATGAGTAGACTATAGCAGCTATGGAATTAGTGCTTTATGAACGAACATTGGCAGCTATGGATTTAGTGTCAGTCCTATGACCCTGGAAGTAAGGGACTTCGGAATAAACGACTTCAGGATAGATGACTCTTAGGTTAAATCCTTAAGAGTAAAGAAGATAATGGGGATGGGTAATTGGGTTGATTGTTTGAGTGTTTAAACATAATAATTATATTATTGTAGGTTGAAAACCCTATGTACTCACCAGGTTTCCCAACCTGACCCACTCAGTTTATTTATATCACAGGTGTTGATATGAAGTCACATTACACTGAGGGATTTAAAGAGATGTAGATCACTAGTGTAAATAAATGTAAGTTCTGTTTATGCTTATGTTTCTGTATTAACGATGACATCCCAAACGTTTTAAAATGAATAAAATATGTTTCTTCGAAAATGTTTTAATAACGTATTTGATCATGTTTTTCTGGGAACAAATTCCACAACCTTTTTATTAAAAGAAGTACTCTGATTTTTAAAAAGCATAAACAAAATCGGTCTTTTCGGGCCGTGATTTTGGGGATGTCACAGAGTCCTCGCACATGATCACCAAGAACTAGCTTGTTGATATCTTTGAAGTTGAGGTACAAAAGTCTTCTATGCCATAGCCAACTATCATCATAGTGAGCTTTCGTAACCAAGCATATGGAAGGCTTCTATTGTATCGGGTTTAGATTTAAAGGATACATTTCTCCCTTTCATTGTGAATTTAAGAGAATTGCTTCTGTTTTCTTTTCTATTATTTCGGATCCTTCACCTTCAAAGGATACTTTCAAGCCCGTCCCTACAACCAATTGTAAAACACTAATTAGGTTGTGTTGTAAGCCTTCCACATACGCCACCTTACGAATCGAAAAATCTATGTTCGTTATCATCCCATAGCCTTTAATCGTTCCAAACAAATTGTTTCCATACTTTACATTTCCACCATCTTTGAGAACTCGAAACTCTCGCAGTTCCTCCTTCCTCCCACTCATGTGACGTGAGCCTTTTACAAAACGAGGAAAAGTAATTGCAAGATCAACCATATAAGTTCGTTTTATTAAAGTGGTTTCATCTTTCTTAGTTATGGTGAAAACTTTTACTTTATTATCTTTCATTTTCGTCTCTTTTGAATCAAATTGTTTTCGTTTGTTTTTGATTTGATTCTTGACGAATTCTTTCTCAACTTTCTTAGGGTTAGTAGTCGACTTCTTTGTTTGAGCTTCAGAATCCGAGACTAACTTTCCCTTTCCCTTGACATCTTTGGGTGAAGCTTTCGTGGGTTGAGAATGATGAGATATTGGTTTCTCAACAGGCTTCTTTGAAAAGGAAGGTTTTGGAGCAAAGTTCCTTGTTGGTTTTTGTGGATTGCAGGAATGATAGTGCGAACATTGAACATGATTTGCATGTGAACGAGCTTTTACATTCTGATTGGAAGATTTTTCTCTGTGAACATAGTTGGAATTTTGGGATTGCCAAAATTGCTTCATTTCATTGTGATTTCTCTGATATCTCCGATTTCTTTGACGTTTTTGCTCTGCAAGTTGCTCAGTGGACTTGTGAATATTCGCCTTGGGTTTCGTTTTCCTTGCATGAGATTCGTCCTTCATTGACTGAGGTTCGTTTGAACTCTCCTTTTTTTCCATTTGAACTTCCTTTTTCATAGCCTGAACGATTTTTCAGTGGTTCTACCACGTATCTTCCTTTCACTCTTCATGAGGTTCGTTCTGACAGACCCTTCGTTTCATCTGCATTGTCAATAGGAGCGAACCAAAAGAACTCATCACAACCATCTTTGTTGTCTTCGTTCACGATGGATGTTAGTTCGAAAGTTTTATTCTTGTCAAGTCCTTTAGTGGCAAACACTTGATTAGGGACAGTTTGCACTTTGGAAAAAATCGTTGCTTTGGATTTTTAAATTTCAGGTTTGTTTTGCGAGATACGTGCGAACTCAATTGAATTTTCAGAGATCAAAGCTTTCGCAGGTTCATTTTCGGTTTTAACAAACTCTGAGCAATCCACCTCATCCTCTACAGAGATTTCGCTCATATCAGTGTCCTCATCGAATTCAGATGTGCTTTCAACATTTATCTTATTTTCTGAACTCAATTTGGCACTCAATGAATAGAATTTCTGTATAGTATCAAATTTAGTTTGCTTCTTATCATTTTCATCCAAAAACTGTTTTAACATGTTTTTGTGGTCTTTGGACTTAATGTATGATCCAATTCGTTCGAGTCCTACCCTGTAAGCATCAGAAGTCTCATCAGACGAGACAATAGATTCGCATTTATAACAGTCGGCGTTAATTTCGTCTTCCTTTAATTCGACTAATGGTAAAATCATCTTGTGAATTTTCTCACCAATCTCACAATCAAGGTGCAACTGAGTAATGTTAAAGTAAAGCCTTTTTAGCATTTAAACAAAAAATGTTACGTTGTTTTAAAAGCATCAAATTGTCTTGTTGCAAGTAAATTAATTGATCCCTAGACATAGAAAAATCTGACTCGATCTTCTCAATCCACATTCGCCTCTCATTGTTTTTCGACGAAATCCTGCTGATTTGATTAGTTAGGTTAGAGTTTGTCAAACGAGTTCTTTTTAAGTTATCGCTAATGTTTGAAAAGGTGAATTTTAGGTTGTTTAATTCAGTTTCGTATCTAGACACGGGTATGTTGAGTGATTCGAGAATAAGGTTTACCTTGTTGATTAGTTGTTCACATTCGTTAGATTTGTTCAGGAACTGGTCTTGCAGTGAAACAACTATCATCCCTTCTTTCACACCCAGTAGCATTCTCCTACGTCTATGACCCTTCACTTGTCACCATCAAACACCTTTCTACAAACCGCAAACTCTCCTCTTTCGCAACGAACGCCCTGCCATGTGTGGGCATGCGAACCTCAATGTCCTCTGAGTCGGTTGACCAAACTTCAACTCCTCCAAACTCATTCTCAGCCATATTTTCCTGCACAATCAAAGCAGGCATAGAGTTATCAATAACCTTTTTCTTCTTGATCTCCTCTAACTTTCTCATGTGGTAGGACTCATCGTCTTCTCCTTCTCTCTTCTCATTTAATATTCTCAGCATGCAATCCTTAGCCAGATGATTTTTGCCATGAAAATAGTTGCAGTCATAACCGGAGTCTCCCATGACCTTTTCTCCTTCATATCTTCCTCCTTTTGAGAAGCGATTTTGTTATCCTCTTTCACGATTTTTGAGTTATAGCTGCCCGTCCAATTTTGGTTCTTGTTTAATGGGAATTTCTTCCTTGCGAACCTCTTGGGATTTGATACCATTAAATCAAACTCCTCGTTCGTAAGATCACACTCAGAATGATCAGACTCAAACTCTTCCTCTACAAAAGTCTTGCCCTTCGCAACAAGAGCTAGTCACCCCATACCAGAAACAACTTTCTCTTCTTCCGACACGTCACTTTCATGTGTCGAATACCTTATGCTTCTGCAGTTGGCTCGATCATGTATGCTATGACTTGTACTCGACCTGATGTGGCCTTTGCTTTGAGCATGGTCAGCAGATATCAAGGGAATCCTGGTAGAGCGCATTGGATTGCGGTCAAGAACATCCTTAAGTACCTTTGGAGGACCAAGGAATGGTTTCTAGTCCTTGGAGAGAGTGATGACTTAAAGGTGCGAGGGTACAGTGACGCCAGTTTCCAGACCAACAGGGACAACTACCGTTCGCAGTCGGGAAGCGTCTTTACCCTTAATGGAGGAGCGGTAACTTGGAAAAGTTCCAAACAGGAAACGGTAGCTGATTCAACGTGCAAATCAGAGTACATTGCAGCGAGCGAAGCGTCAAAGGAGGCAATATGGTTGAAGAACTTCATTGGTGATCTTGGAGTTGTGCCTGCCATAAAGGAGCCCATGGAGATTTTCTGTGATAATGAAGGAGCGGTTGCCTTGACCAAGGAACCGAGGTATCATGGTAGATCTCAGCATATCGACAAAAAATATCACTTTATTAGACATCGAGTAGAAGAAGGACATGTAATGACCAAAAATTTCAAGCAATTTAAAATTTTCAAAAACAATCCAATACCATTAAAGTTATTACAAAATGGTTTTCAATACATTTCATTTTAAGTATTCCCAGAATCTCATCTCAATATAAACACGAGGAACGGTACGATCACGCCTTCGCCTTGCCACGGTCGCCTGAAGAACCTGAAAAACATTAAACCACAACTGTAAGCCCAAAATCTTAGTGAGATACCCCCAAAATACCAACCACATATACCCTACACGCATAACATGCCATAACATATATGATCACAAAATAGCCATGCACTTCGGGTCTACTGTGGGACTGGTCCGCCGCACCGGCCAACAGTCCACCTGGTCCATCCTCCGAGTCTAACCATATACCTCGAGTCTACAGTGTGATTGGTCCGCCCGCACCGGGCCTTCAATCCACCTGGTCCACTCTCTAAATCTAACCACATACATCGAGTCTGCAGTGTGATTGGTCCGTCCGCACCGGGCCTTCAATCCACCTGGTCCACTCTCTGAGTCTACAGTATGACTGGTCTGCCCGCACCGGGCCTTCAGTCGGCCTGGTCCACTCTCCGAGCCTCGGCATGTCTGGTCCGCCCTCTTGGGGCCTACAGCCTATCCGGACCACTCGCTGGGCCTTCGGGACAACCGGTCCGCCCTGGGTATCTTGGCCTACAGCACAAAGCAGGACCCGCCTCAACCCATCTCCAGTCCAAACAACCATGTGCACATATACATACAATCATACAACAATTCACAGTCAACAAGCAGATCAAACAGATCACATAACATGTCATCATCCTAACCAGGATACCGACCTAACCGGTCACTAGCATAGCATCACCCTATCTCTCAGGATACCGATCTCAATCATGTCTCTAACATATACCATCCTAGCTACCAGGATGCAAACATATCAAAGCAATAACATAACAACAACTACCTGGATCTCAATCTGATAAGGGCCGACCTTGGTGCCTTAGACCCTGTTGATATAGTGAGGATAACTCACCTCGAAACTGCCGGCTGAAAGGATAAGATCCCGCTACTCCAAACTCCGACACGAACTCCTCCACTGAACAACAACAAAGCACTGAACTCATTAAATACCCACAATTATTAAAACACCCCTGGAAGACAACTGGTCAACCCTCGGTCAAAGTCAACCCCTGACTGACTCTACTCGCTGAGTCAACCCGATGAATCGTCGAGTCCCCATGCTCCGAACTTCCCCAATCCGTGACTCAACTCGCCGAGTCACCCTGAGACTCACCGAGTTCAACAACTCTGAGTCCACTCACATACAACTCACCGAGTCATCCCCTTGACTCACTGATTCACGGCTCAACCAGAAAGGATTGGGACTCTTCGACAAGACTTGCCGAGTCCAAGAACAGACTCGTCGAGTCTAAGGCTATCTTCAACCTACTCACCGAGTTGTTCTTCCAACTCGTCGAGTTCCAGGCCATGCAATTGATCCAAAACATAGATCTAGCCTCCTACAACCCATCCACCACGTAAAGTGGCAAACTTTACGTGAATCCAAAGAGATCTAGGCCTTTTACACTTTAGGGCTAGGGTTTGGAACATAATAGCTCCCTCAAACACTCATCAACAGGGCCTTTCCTGCACTCTAGACCTTCTCCCTTCCAGATCTGAGGCAGCAACCTCAGATCTAACCTCTAAACCCCAAAACATCCCAAGATAAACTCCCTACAAACCCTAAAATGATGAATCCATAAGAGTAACAGCCCAAGGACGAGATATTACCTCAAAAGAACGCCCCAACTGCAATGGAACACGAATCCAAGCAAAGCCCCTTGCTCCAAGCCTCCTACCCTTCAAGATTTCCTCAACAATTGCTTCTCCAAGCTTCCAAATGCAATATGATCACTCACACACGAAGGCTAAGGGTTTCTAGACTTGAGGATGAGTAAAGAGGCTGGGGGAATGAATGTTATGTTCTTTATATAGGGCTCAACCTCCGGATTTAGGGTTTTCTCCATTCAGCACCAACTCGCCGAGTCCACCCATGCTACTCGCCGAGTTGGTCATTTAACACGCGACTAGAGTCGCGACCCTACTCGCCGAGTCCACTCATGGACTCGTCGAGTCGCTCCTTCCCATTTTACTCTTTTAGCCCTTCAACTTTACTCTTGCTATTCCGGGATGTTACAATTCTCCCCCACTTAAATTAGGCTTCGTCCTCGAAGCCTGCAACAACTCAACTCTAGAAATACTCCCGCCACGCACCACCTGGCATTAACCCAACCAGGTTCCTCAAAACACAACCATCACTCGACCCATATGAGATAGAAGGTAACTATGCACCACCGGATTTCCGATCCGAGTCCAACTCTAATCATTCTGCTGACAGAAAGACACATTCTTCAGAACAACTCCCATGAGTTCTCCTCTTGCAATCACATACACATGCTGAACTAGCTCTAGCACCCTCAGGTTGGGAAAACCCGATACACTGATGATATCTCCAAACATCCCCCAGTATGAACCACTACTACATATGCACTTTCCTGATCAGAATCACACTGAGAGCCCAAGACTCTCTCCCCGCATCCCTTCCGAGCCTCTTGGCTCTACACCCGCGGAATTCCTTTCGCGACCTCAGCAGACATCCCAAGCCGGATGTGCTTCCATTCCACTGCCGCAAACACGCTGCTCAATGGTCATACTTGGATCACTCTAATCATAACTCTTCTCTGCCGCTTCACTTCCGTGAATTCGCATTCCCTCTCGGAGTTACACTCCTCTCTCTTTCCTATACCAAGGAATCCGCTTGGCCGCCTTGTCACTCCGACAAGTGCCACGGTGCTCGCCCAACGCTGCACCACTCCTTCATAGCGTAACCGCTATCCATCCAACACACACATGCTCTGACTCTGATCGCAGGGACTCTCAAGCCCATGCACTAACTCAACTAATCAAGATCACTACCCAGGGCCAGACCTTCAACTGCTATCACATCGCAACATACACAAACCATATCCTCGAACCGATCCAACAATACCTGCAGAGTCTTCAGCATGACTGGACCGCCTCACCAAGCCTTCAGTCAATCTGGACCACTCTTAGAACCTTCAGCCAATCTGGACCGCTCTCAGTGCCTTCAGTTTAGCTGGACCGTTCTCCGAGCCTTCGGCCTGACTGGTACGCCTTCCGGCCTTCAGTCTATCCGGACCGCTCAACTAGCATTCATCATTCCGAGCTATCTCTCCGGGAAATCTTCCCGTGCATATCGTTCTAGCCCTCTAGGGGGTTCCGAACTCTATCTCCATCACATAACTCAATCCCGGCCAGATCCCAGACCCTCCGCAAATAAGAACCCTTGGTCTGTATTCCGCCCCGCATGTCTGCCACTTACTCATGCCAGCCTACGCTCTTGGCTGACAGAACACTACTGAATTCCAGACAGCTCAACAATCTCACATACTCATCAATCATCCGGAGAATTTTCCAATTCTCCCCCACTTAGGGCACTGACTATCAACCACCGGTCGCTATCACCGACCTCCCAAAACAACCCTGCACAACACCACCCCTACACGCGAACTGATTTCCCACTAGCACTAGCAATCTTCACAAAATCAAAATTCCACACTGATCCTCCCGCTTGAAAGAAACTCAATCTACAGCTAACCACTCCTCAGAAGGCAGATGCTGCCCGACATTTAGACCAACGCCAGATTCCCACTAACAACCCCATGAATGATAACTAACGAAATTCCCAACACTAACCCATAATCATACCACAACTCTCATAAACAACAAATATCACACCAAGAACCACTCAAAGATACTAGCACATAAACAATACTCCACAATAATCATAAGATAACAAGACATCAAGGCAGAAACATACCCGCAGTTGCATCCGACACTGCTTCGACCTCCTCTACTGCAAGCTGAAAAGCACGACCCTGAGCCCTTGGGGGCTTCGCTCCACCCTGACCTCCACCCGTGATCCTTAAAGTGGCCGGTGCTGGAGCCTGCACCGGTCCTGCAACGAGCTGTGGATAGTTGACCCTCAAATGTCCAACCTGATGACAAAGATAACAAATCCTCAAATCCCGAACCGGCACTGACTGCCGAAAATCCCTCGCATAGTGCCCCTCCTTTCCGCACTTGCGGCATGCACCACCGGACCTACAAACTCCGGTGCGACCCCTCCCACACTTCCCACAAGTGTGGCTGCTCAGATCCCCCACTCTAGCGTCAACGGTCTTGGACCGTTTCGGCGTCGGCTACGACTGCACCGGAGCCTGCCTCAGCTTACGCATCTGCAACTCAATCTCTAACTCACGCCGCCTGGCGGCCTCCTGCAACTCCAACAGGGTCTCGCACCACTGCGTAGACACAAACTGTTTGATGTCCCTCTTGAGCATGCTCAGATATCGAGACATCTGAGCCTGCTCCGAAGCAAACTCTGGGCAGAACATCGCCCTCTCAGTGAACATCCTGGTGATCTCAGTCACCGACTCCAAATCCTGCTTCAGCTCAAGGAACTCCTGAGCCAATCTCTCCCTTTCAACTCGCGGAACATAGCGAGTGCTGAACATCTCCCTGAACTGATCCCATGAAACCGCAGCCCTCTGCGCATCCGAATATGACCCCGTGGTCAATCTCCACCAATCCTTCGCCCCGAGCATCAACAGGTTCAGAGCACACCTCACCCTCTGATCAGCAGGGCATGAACACGTGAAGAAACACCCCTCCACGTCCGATAACCATCTCATAGCAACAATCGGGTCCTGAACCCCATCAAAGGTGGGAGGCTTCGTATTATCGAAGTCCTGATACTGGAAGCCCCGACCAGCTCCTCCCCCTGCCGCTGCTACATCCGTTGTAGCCGCCGCGGCAGCCGTCTCTGTGAGAGCTACATAGCGCTCATTAAAATACACAACCATGGCGGTCTTGATCGATCCAAACAGCTCCGGCAACTCAGCCCGGAACAACTCAACAATCTCATCACGCAGGATATCACGAATCCTCGCATCCAACTCGCATGTGCTCATCTGACCGATAACCTTGGGCAGCACCGACCCGCCCGGAACTCCCTCTCCTGCTCCCGATCCTGATCCGGATCCACTCCCAGCATGCCTCGGAATCTCCATACTGAAAAACACCACACAAAATCTCAGACTCTTCCCACTATCCCAGGAACCAACTCTCTCAACCCAACCCTAGAGGTCATGGTTTCCCTGATACACGTATGAGTCCTGTGCTTTCAGTAGTACGGGCCCATACGACCTTCCACACCTACCCATATTTGCATGAAGTACTACCACAACACCCTAGTGAAAACATGCATAACAACTCTCAACCCTCAGCACTAGAGGAACACTGAAAATCTCCCACAAGGAAACCCTAGGCTACAGGCATCACAAATCAAGCAACATTATCATGAAATCCTGAAGATCCCTAGCCTAACACTAGCATGTTGTTCTATCAAAGCTCAAAAACAAATAACATGCATGGTATTTTGGGGTTACTTACTAGCTCTGACTGATCGTACCTCCGCGTCCTCCTTTACTCATTTTGAAAACCGTTTTAAACTCTCTTTTGAAAACTCTCCTCGATTTGAGACTGGAGTCACACGAGTGTTTATCCAATTCACTCAAACCAAGGCTCTAATACCAACTTGTAACGACCAAAAATTTCAAGCAATTTAAAATTTTCAAAAACAACCCAATACCATTAAAGTTATTACAAAAAGGTTTTCAATACATTTCATTTTAAGTATTCCCAGAATCTCATCTCAATATAAACACGAGGAGCGGTACGATCACGCCTTCGCCTTTCCACGGTCTCCTGAAGAACCTGAAAAACATTAAACCACAACTGTAAGCCCAAAAGCTTAGTAAGATAACCCCAAAATACCAACCACATATACCATACACGCATAACATGCCATAACATATCTGATCACAGAACAGCCATGCACTTCGGGTCTACTGTGGGACTGGTCCGCCGCACCGGCCAACAGTCCACTTGGTCCACCCTCCGAGTCTAACCATATACCTCGAGTCTACAGTTTGATTGGTCCGCCTGCATCGGGCCTTCAATCCACCTGGTCCACTCTCCGAATCTAACCACATACATCGAGTCTGCAGTGTGATTGGTCTGCCCGCACCGGGCCTTCAATCCACCTGGTCCACTCTCTGAGTCTACAGTATGACTGGTCCGCGCGCACCGGGCCTTCAGTCGGCTTGGTCCACTCTCCGAGCCTTGGCACGTCTGGTCCGCCCTCTTGGGGCCTACAGCCTATCCGGACCGCTCGCTGGGCCTTCGGGACAACCGGTCCGCCCTGGGTATCTTGGCCTACAACACAAAGCAGGACGCACCTCAACCCATCTCCAGTCCAAACAACCATGTGCACATATACATACAATCATATAACAATTCACAGTCAACAAGCAGATCAAACAGATCACATAACATGTCATCATCCTAACCAGGATATTGACCTAACCGGTCACTAGCATAGCATCACCGTATCTCTCAGGATACCGATCTCAATCGTGTCTCTAACATATACCATCCTAGCTACCAGGATGCAAACATATCAAAGCAATAACATAACAACAACTACCCGGATCTCAATCCGATAAGGGCCGGCCTTGGTGCCTTAGACCCTGTTGATATAGTGAGGATAACTCACCTCGAAACTACCGGCTGAAAGGATAAGATCCTGCTACTCCAAACTCCGACACGAACTCCTCCACTGAACAACAACAAAGCACTGAACTCATTAAATACCCATAATTATTAAAACACCCTTGGAAGACAACCGGTCAACCCTCGGTCAAAGTCAACCCCTGACTGACTCTACTCGCTGAGTCAACCCGATGAATCGCCGAGTCCCCATGCTCCGAACTTCCCCAATCCGTGACTCAACTCACCGAGTCACCCCGAGACTCGCCGAGTTCAACAACTCTGAGTCCACTCACATACAACTCACCGAGTCATCCCCTTGACTCACCGATTCACGGCTCAACCAGAAAGGATTGGGACTCTGCGACAAGACTCGCCGAGTCCAAGAACAGACTCGTCGAGTCTAAGGCTATCTTCAACCTACTCGCCGAGTTGTTCTTCCAACTCGTCGAGTTCCAGGCCATCTTCAAGCAACTCGTCAAGTCAACCCATGTGACTCGCCGAATACCACCGGTCTGAATCTATACAGAAGCATTCCAGGCCATGCAATTGATCCAAAACATAGATCTAGCCTCCTACAACCCATCCACCACGTAAAGTGGCAAACTTTACGTGAATCCAAAGAGATCTAGGCCTTTTACACTTTAGGGCTAGGGTTTGGAACATAATAGCTCCCTCAAACACTCATCAACAGGGACTTTCATGCACTCTAGACCTTCTCCCTTCCAGATCTGAGGCAGCAACCTCAGATCTAACCTCTAAACCCCAAAACATCCCAAGATAAACTCCCACAAACCCCAAAATGATGAATCCATAAGAGTAACAGCCCAAGGATGAGATATTACCTCAAAAGAACGCCCCAACTGCAATGGAACTCGAATCCAAGCAAATCCCCTTGCTCCAAGCCTCCTACCCTTCAAGATTTCCTCAACAATTGCTTTTCCAAGCTTCCAAATGCAATATGATCACTCACACACGAAGGCTAAGGGTTTCTGGACTTGAGGATGAGTAAAGAGGCTGGGGGAATGAATGTTATGTTCTTTATATAGGGCTCAACCTCCGGATTTAGGGTTTTCTCCATTCAGCACCAACTCGCTGATTCCACCCATGCTACTCGCTGAGTTGGTCATTTAACACGTGACTAGAGTCGCGACCCTACTCGCCGAGTCCACTCGTGGACTCGTCGAGTCGCTCCTTCCCATTTTACTCTTTTAGCCCTTCAACTTTTATCTTGCTATTTCGGGATGTTACAGGACACCTCGTGGTTAAGAGGATATCATCAGAAGATAACCTAGCAGATCTGCTTACGAAGGGACTGAGCAGGGTCAAGCACTTGCAGCATGCTAGGAGTATTGGGTTGAAGGATGATATTAGTTTAGATTAGGTAGTATTAGAAACGTGTAATAGATAAATGTAATTGACATTTGATGATTAAATAAAGGAGTATTATTTATAAGTAATGTTACTGTCTTATGTTAATTGTTTTGCTATTGTTTCACTTTGCATGTTTTGACTTCCAGAATAATTGAGTTTATTAAGAATAATCAAATTATTCAAACAATCCACAATCGTTCATATGTTGGAAGTAGGTATGAATGAAGATTGTCGTGAATTGGTGTGTAGATTGTCTAAATGGTATTAGACATAGCAAATGTTTTCTGCAACGTTCATGAGTGCTTATGAACAAGTTTTGAGCATTGGAATAAACCCGCGCTTGCTAGAATCACATTGGAGTGATCGCAAGACGATAATATCATATGGTCTTAAAAATTAGATATATGGTTTATTATTTACTAATTGGTTGTACATTGATAATCCGAAACCGCATCAGTAAATTGATGTCATAAAACGCATTGTTGTGTATAGTTGGTTAGTTGATAAGTAAATACATATAAGTCAAAGTTTATCTGCTACTTTTATCCTAAGAGGGTAAAAGCGATATCACGGCCGCTTGATGATTTGATTTGACTTATGTGTCGGGCCCGGTCAGGACTGAATTGATGTGTTCAATTGAGTTCTATGTCAAATAAATCTGAGATCGAGAAAAATAGTTGCTGGACGATGAGAATGACTGTGTTTCATGAAATCGTCTGCACGATATCAAAAACAGAGGTCTGTACGATCCCTTATCTAAAGGACATGTTACTAATAAGATCAGAGTTGACAGCGTCTTTGAGAGCTACGATTGCTAATCGGATTGTGTTTGCGTTTATAGTTACTAGACTTATCCAAGTGGGAGACTGTTGGATTAGTGTCTAAGGCTGTAACTATATTTGGTAAGTACTTGACCCGATTGTCCATGGTCCTTTTGGGTTACCTTCACCATAGCAACTTGATAGGGTGATTTAGAGAGAAGATATATTATTATTAATGTATTATAAGAATAATATGTTCGAGAAATAATAATATTATTTGATTAATATAAATCATAAATTAATTAGGAATTAATTTGGTGACTTAAAGAGATTAATTGAATAAAGGGGTATAAACTGTCAAATGTGTGAAAGTTGTATTTTGAGCTGATAACCCTTATGGATATGGGTTGGACGATTTTAGGGATGTGGATCACCTAGAAATCGTCCAAGGCCTTATCTAGGAGAGGATTTGGATTGCTTTGAGGCTAAGTTATCCAATTAGGGTTTTAGGGAGATACCCTAGGAGCTCACAGTATAAATAGACCCATAGGGTTGAGGAAATCGGCCACCCTTGTGATTGGAGTAACCCTAGAGCCGATTTCCCTTTTCCTCATCTCTCTCAAAACATCTTCGTGCTATTTGGTGTTTGTAAGCCATTAGAGGAGTGACATTTGTGACTCTTAGCTCCAAGAACAAGAAGGTTTAAAGCAAGTAACTCAAGGTATTATTCTAGATCTATTTTCATATGATTTTGTTCTTAGATCTAACCATGAAAGTCTTGGAATTATTGCATTTTCAATTAGTGAAACCTAGATCCAATCTATAGGGTTGTATGTGCACATAGGGAAAGTTCTTATGTCCAAAACCCATCACTTTTCACGAAGTAATTGAGGGAACTTCATCGACTGCCTAATAAAGTGTGTTGGTTATAGACCACTAATAGGTATGTATGGTGTTATATTGCTAGATAGGTTGAGTCTGAGGGTAAAATACCTCACGATATTCAGACCACTGCTAGGCAAAGTTCGATGTTGGATAGGGTGAGTCTGGGGGTAAAATACCTCACGATATTCGGACCACGGCTAGGCATTTTTATCCAGATAACTACCCCTAACTTAATTGACTTGTGGTTCTTTTTACAAATGAAGGTCCGTGGTGAAACTTATTCCATTCCCTTCATTTGATGTCTTTATTGATCCTTGTTTGCTGTCAGGGAATTTCCGAAGCAACTTCGTCAGTGCGTTATTCATATTGATTCCTTAGACTGGATCTCGTAAGATCATTGTGTAGGGTCAGTATGTGGGGATCGACGGGATGGGATAGATTTTTTTAGAAATATGATATATATATATATATATATATATGTGTGTGTGTGTGTGTGTGTTAGTTAATAATAGTGGCCTTGTCGGATTTAGATATACACTATTATCACATTGTTTTTGAACTAGGTGTTCATTCAATATTTTGAACTAAGTGTTCACTAGGTGTTTTTGAACTAGGTATTCATTAAGTATTTTGAACATGTGTGTTCATCAGGTATATTTTAACTAAGTGTTCACTAGACGTTTTGAACTTATGTATTCATCAGGTATTTTCGAACTGAGTGTTTAATAGATGTTTTGAACTATGTGTTTTTCAAGAGTTTTTGAACAATGTGTTCATTAGAGGATTGTGTTCATTAGGTATTTTTGAACTAGATGTGTTCACTTGGTGTTGTTGAACTGAGTGTGTTCACTAAGTGTTTTAGAACTAAGTATTCACCAAATGTTTGGAATTAAGTGTTCACCAGGAGTGTTAGAACTAGGTGTTCGTTAAGTATGTTGAACTAAGTGTTTACCAATTGTAATTTGAGGACCTGGGCAGTGGTGGACTTTGTGTCAATTCCTTAGGCCAATCCTTAGGAATAAATGAATAAAGGATAGTTGATTCTTAGGGTAAATCCTTAAGAAATAAAGGAGATAATAGGGATGAGTAATTTGGATTGATTGATTGATGATTGAATATAATAATTATATTATTGTGGGTCGAAAACCCTATATGCTCACCAGGCTCCCAAGCCTGACCCACTCAGTTTTCTATGCATTACAGGTAATGGCACAAGAGTATAAGTTGGTTGACTCGACGAGAGATTTTGAATTATAGACAGTAGTTGTAAATAACTGTTGTAAGGTTTAAATTGTACTGTTTATGCTTTTTGGTCTGTATCGGAACATGACATCCCGAGGTTTTATTATTAATGAAAAGTACATTCTCTTTGACAAATGTTATGATAAAGTTTTATCATATTTTTTTGGGAACAAATTCCGAAACTGTTTTCTTTAAAAGATTACTCTGATTTTAAAACAAAGCATAAACAAATTGGTATTTTCTGGCCATGAAATTTGGGGATGTCACAGTTGGTATCAGAGCATTAGTTTAAGCGAACTAGGAATTTGTAGGATTTCTAGACTTAAACTTAGAATGCTAAGCGATGATTGTGAGATGAGTGTGTACCATATTTTAGACACGAGCACAAGTATATTTCGGAAGGATGCCTAAAATGCTTTTATGTGCTTAATGTTATATGTTTGTTATATATGATATTGTTTGTTCGGATCTGTGGTCTGTTGCCGACCAGATCTGGAAACTTTAAGTGTTTAGGATTCTAAGCGTATGACTACGGTATTAGAACTAGCATGTAAATGTTTCGGAGTGATAAGGAGATTTATACATCTATCGTAATTAAAGTTTTCTTATCTTAAATTCTTGCTCGGTACACCGAACATCTGCTTGGGTGTACAAAAGGTCAGGGTGAAGACTCGTAGAGAATTTAGTAAATGGAGGAAATGAGAGGCTTATGATAGTGAATGACACATATCGGAAGATATCGTAAGAGTGGTATCTTGCCTTTAGAATATGTCTGATAAAATAACGGAATGTTTAAAGGGGTATGGTACGTCTGAAATACACCTTCCATTGGCAGGATGATGGAACGATGGTGCAATTCTTGAAGTTGACCCATCTTATGGAATTTCCATCACCAACCGAGTTGATGTAGAATTGATGATTGAAGATATGCATGGAAGAAGTCCTAGTAGAGTCTAGGAAAATTTTTATGATTAATTGGTCACATTCGTATGTGTTAAATTGTTTTGTGATTTTAGGACTTGGGGACTGCAAGACAATACTTGGGACGAGTATCATTAAGTGTGAATAGTAGTAGGGATCTATACTATTGGAAGCACATGACCCACGCTTGGATCAGGGAAAGTCACAAGGTTACCAAGAAGCTAGTGATTTATTCCGTTTTTATTCAAGTATGTCGTTACTATTGTTTCTGTAATGACCAAAAAGATGATTGATATTCTGACCATAGTGGTCATATCAAATTGAGTCCGACTACGATAAGTTTGTTACGTGGTTCAGAGAACCAAGTTCGATGTAACATCTTACTTAAGTTAGAAGATTGAAATCAATGCGATCAATAGCATCACGCTCATTGTTAATGAAGCTTATAGCTAGAAATTCTATATGCTAAAATGTGATTATATCACATTAGAATATGAAGGAAGGTATATTCCATTATGGAATTTGACTATAAGAGACTTGAGTCTAAGCGTTACATCATCTGATGAAATGTTATTAGAGCATGACCCATCAGTTTGTTACAATAGATAAGGGAAAGTACTTATCCTAAAAGGAAGAAGGAGTCCTCAGTAAGGATTTATTTTGTAACTTGTAGGTTACGATTGAAAGTCCAACATAGTACGAAGAACAGGTGCAAGATTTAGCATCATGGTTATTACTTAGGATGGAAAGATAACGTATGGAATCATTATACAAGCCCTATTTTCGTTGATTATTTCAGGACGTAATCATCCTAAGGGGGAGATAATTGTAACGCCCGTAGATCAAGGCTAGTCAATTTAGAGACGATAAGCATCAAAAGTGACTTTTTGATAAAATATTATTTAGAATGAATAATATTAACAAAGTTGTAGTGGTCGTGACAAGAATTCGGGATATATAAAGAATGCCGAAATTCGAGTTATAACAAAGAAGTTATGACCTGTCGAAGTTTCGCGACAGAACCGGCATGACACATCACGACGTAAATAGTGAATTTACGATAGAGCGATATTTGGCCTTAGCGATCTAAACGAAAGTCGTAGAATATGTTAAACCAAGAGCGTGCATAAAAAGAACGCCTAAATCTGACTTCGTATGAGGAAGTTATGATTTTTCGAAGTTTCGACTTAGCGGTATGCAACCCAAAGTTCAAATATGAGATCGAGTGATTTCTAGCCGAAACAATCTAAACGAGAATCGAAGATCTTGTCGATAGTAGTCCAACGGTAAAAAGACAGATGAAAACAGACGTGAGATGAAGAAGTTATCAATTTCTAATGGAGTTTTCTTGTCCCGGCCTACTAAACATAATATAATAAAAATTAAGTCAAAATTAGCCGACGAAGTCTAAACGATAGATGTAAAGCATAATCTCACCTACGCGTACATATAAAGAATGACGAAAACGGAGCTCGTATGCGAAAAGTATGAATTTTTGAAGTTCGGGGTATGAACCCCAACCCTGTGTCAGGGTTCACGACGTGAACAGTGGGTTCACGATGTGAACTCAGTAATGTGACCCTTCTGAGTCTGGCAGACCCAAGTTGAGACTATGTACCTGATGATGCCCAAAGTCACGATGTTAAATGATGGTTCACGACGTGAAAATCGAAAAATCAGCCCTATAAATAGAAACCGAAGGCAGTCGGGTTTGGCTGCTAATTCCTTAACCTCTCTCCTACTCTACTCATCTTTAAGCCTACTTTTAACCCCCCGATGCCCCGGTATCATCCCGACACCCGAAGCGAGTCCCGAAGCCCCGAAGATCCTAAGGAGAAAAGAGTTTTAAAGCCGAAGCTCTACCTGTGAGAAGCCCGGTGTGTGAAGATATCCCGGTTTCACTGAAGAATACTGCTTGAAGAGCCGTAGTACTGTCCGATAATCGTCTTAACAAGTGAGTGTATAGTCACTTTCATCTTACACATAGATATGAAGTATCTTATAAAATACGTAATATGTGTATATATATTGTTTGTTTATTAAGCTGGATTAGACATACCCAATCCGGGAATATGGATTAGGTAAGGATGTAAATTTTAGATCCGAGAGTACATATTAAGTATTTTTGAACTATGTGTTCATCCGATAAGGTATCATGTGCATAGTCCCTTTCATCAACATGATTCTAATACATGTATTGATTAAAGTATTAAATATACATGTATGTGAAATATTTGTTATTGCTCAAGATATGTGTTAGATATATATTTGATGATATACAACGTGCGAACCAGTTATGGTTCAATATGTGTTAACGTGTGTATACATGATATTATACTTAAAACTCTATGTTAAGTGTACACTAGTTAGCGTTGCCTAAACGGAGATAGTATCAAAAATTGATTATAAGCTTTGTAGGTTTGCCAAGTGATGAGTTAAGACTTAAAAAGGGATGTTTAGTTTAATTAAGTTTGGACATTGGGTAGCCTCTTATTAAGAGTACGTGTGTGGTGAGATCGATGATCGGTGGAGTACGTCCTACGTACAGAAGTAAATTTTATGTACGAAGTCCTTTTCAAAGCCCTGTGTCTTGGGTGCTGCTTGTGTCGGGGTATTATTATGTTCTCGGGTACGAGTCCTACGCATACCAGAGTACTATAATGTGCCGGAAGTACTATCATGTACAAAGTCTTTTTGACACTAGTGTGTGTCGGTTATGGGAGCGTGCGGGAGTACTCTATTAGTATTTCCCCATACTTTTTATTTTTAAAGAGCTTTGGAGTGATCGTTTCTTTTGTGAAGTGATCAGACGAGCTTCATATGTCAGCATTTTTTTTCACGAAGTAATTGAGGGAACTTCGTAGACTGCCTAATAAAGTGTGTCGGTAATAGACCACTAATAGGTATGTCTGGTGTTATATTGATGGATAGGGTGAGTCTGAGGGTAAAATACCTCATGATATTCAGACCACTGCTAGGCAACGTTCGATGCTGGATAGGGTGAGTCTTGGGGTAAAATACCTCACGATATTCAGACCACGGCTAGGAATTTTTATCCAAATAACTACCCCTAACTTAATTGTATTGTGGTTCTTTTTACGAGCAGAGGTTCGTGGTGAAACTTATTCCATTCCCCACATTTGATGTCTTTATTGATCCTCGTTTGCTGCCAGGGAATTTCCGAAGCAGGTTCGTCAGTTCGTTGTTCATATCGATTCCTTGGACTAGATCTCGTATGATCGTTGTGTAGGGTCAGTATGTGGGGATCAATAGGATGGGATAGATTGTTTTAGAAATATGATATATATATATATATATATATATATATATATATATATATATATATATATGTGTGTGTGTGTGTGTTAGTTAATAATAGTGGTCTTGCCGGATTTAGATATACATTATTATCACATTGTTTTTGAACTAGGTGTTCATTTAGTTTTTTGAACTAAGTGTTCACTAGGTGTTCATTAAGTATTTTGAACTTGTGTGTTCATCGGGTATATTTGAACTAAGTGATCACTAGATGTTTTGAACTTATGTGTTCATCAGGTATTTTCAAACTGAGTGTTTAATAGATGTTTTGAACTATGTGTTTTTCAAGAGTTTTTGAACAATGTGTTCATTATAGGATTGTGTTCATTAGGTATTTTTGAACTAGATGTGTTCACTTGGTGTTGTTGAACTGAGTGTGTTCACTAAGTGTTTTAGAACTAAGTATTCACCAGATGTTTGAAATTAAGTGTTCACTAGGAGTGTTAGAACTATGTGTTCGTTAAGTATGTTGAACTGAGTGTTTACCGGTTGTAATTTGAGGACCTTGGCAGTGGTGGGCTTTGTGTAAATTCCTTAGGTCAATCCTTAGGAATAAATGAATAAAGGATAGTTGATTCTTAGGGTAAATCCTTAAGAAATAAAGGAGATAATGGGGATGAGTAATTTGGATTGATTGATTGATTGATGATTGAATATAATAATTATATTATTGTGGGTCGAAAACCCTATATGCTCACCAGGCTCCCAAGCCTGTCCCACTCAGTTTTCTTTGCATTACAGGTAATGGCACAAGACTATAAGTTGGTTGAATCGACAAGAGATTTTGGATTATAGACCAGTAGTTGTAAATAACTACTGTAAGGTTTAAATTGTACTGTTTATGCTTTTTGGTCTGTATCGGAACATGACATCCCGAGGTTTTATTATTTATGAAAAGTACATTCTCTTTGAGAAATGTTTTGATAAAGTTTTATCATATTTTGTTTGGGAACAAATTACGCAACTGTTTTCCTTAAAAAATTACTCTGATTTTAAAACAAAGAATAAACAAATCGGTCTTTTCTGGCCGTGAAATTTGGGTATGTCACAACAACCTCCATTCTCCTCCTTCTCTTTCTCCAGCCGCCATCGTAGAGCCTCAGCCGCTGCCACCATGTCACATGTCGTTTTGCCATCGAAACACCACCATCACTATGTCGTCGGACATCGTGTGTAGCCGAGAAACGATGTTGCGTGTACTACTACCGCCGTTCACTCATTGACTGCCCTACAGTCGTCACCGTCATTCTATTCCACTGTTACATTGCAAACCGTTGTTGTGCCTCCGTTGTGGATGCTAGTATCGCTTTTGTCGCCTCCGTGAGCTACCACGTGGGTGGCTGGGCCCTTTATGCATATCAGAAGTGTGTGTGCGTGTTGTAGGTGGTGTTTGATGGCCAGAAAATGGAGAAGATGGCCACCATGGCTGCCAAACATGGTGGCTGCCACCATTTGCCACTGCCGACCACCACAAGGTGGTTGTGTGTGTGTGTTTAGCTTAGCTTAGCTTAGCTTAGTGTGTGTGTGTTAATTGAGATTTGCATTGTAAAATTGTAATCGGTATAGGAATAATGAAAAGAAACTAAAAACCACCACCGTAGGGTGGTGGCTGCCGCCTCCTACTACCACTGGCCACCGTGTTGGGTGGCGGTGTGCTTAGTTTGTGTCTGGATTACTTTTGCAGTGCTTGGACTCGATTGGACTAGAACCCTAACCGCCGCTGTGAGCCGTCGTTGACCACCACTACTCGAGGTGGGAGTGGGTGGTGCATGACTAGCGAAACCCTAATGGGCCTAGTGAAACCCTAATGGGCCTAATGAACCCTAATTGGTCAAAAGACCTAGCTATTGGTCCTATTCGGCTATGATTGGGTTGGAAACCCTAATTAGGGTTTAGAAAACCCTAATTTTGGATATATGGGCCTTGGACTTATCGGGACCCACATTTGGGCCATTGGAATGGAATTGTAAGTCCTTAATGGGTTAAGTGAGAAACACTTAACCCTAATCGTTATTTTATGTGAAAACCCTAATTTCACTTGGGCCTTGAGTTGGGCCTTGATGATTGGGTTATTAATCGGCCATCCAAAATCAAGCATATGGACTAGAATAATTTAATGGGGCTGTAGGGTAAGGCCCATGTAAGGGTTTTGGGCCCAATTTGGGAAATTGGGCCATAGATGGGCCATAATTGGGCCTTTATGATTATAAGATATTGGGCCATTGGAAATGTCAAATGTTTGGACTAGACTAAATGATTGGGCCTTTGGCTTGAGTCAAGCTAAGTTGGGGGTAAAGTAGCCTTTTACCCCAAGCATGGATATATGGGTATATGTGTTGGATAAGGTGTCTAAGTCCATAACTTTATTTGGTATATACTTGACCCGACCCAACATGGTCCATTTGGGTTGCACTTCACCCGAACTAGTTATGGTTAAACCTTTGAGAATTGTATGTTTATGATTTGTTAATATATTATAAGTTATAATATATTAATATGAAATCATATTATTTAATTAGTATTGATCATAAATTAATTTAGAATTAATTTGGTGATCAGAAAGGTGACTAATTAAATATGAGCTCTTGTATTTATATAAGTGTGGGCTAATACTCATTTGGAATGGGCTTGGCATGCATGGGAGTCCATGGAGTTTTTAACCCATGGATCCTTTGAAAGGAAGAGTCATGGGTATTAGGGTTTACATGGATGTAACCCTAATCATACACACTATATAAAGGTGCTTATGATGCTTGAAATGACACTAGTTGTGTGTGTGCAAAGAGGTGGCCGATTTCTATAAGCCAGCAAACACTCTCATAAGGTTTTTCCAAGTTTGTGGTGATTTGTGATTTCCATTTGAGGCATCCACATTATTGGTGCTTGGCTCTCAAACTCCAAGGAATCAACTCACTATTGAAAAGGTATGTAATTCTTCTAGGCATTATGAACCTTGGAAAAACAAAGTTACATGTATTCATAGTAAAACATAGATCCAAGGTTTCTAGGGTTGCATGTACACCATAGGAGTGTTAGGATGCTCAAATCCCATCAGTGGTATCAGAACCTAGGATTGTTTTCTTGAATACTTGATGCAAACTGTTGAAAAGTCGCAAAATTAAGTTGTCTGGGCAGTGGACTCGCCGAGTCTATGGGGGGACTCGACGAGTCCAAGCACAAATTCATCCTACTCGTCAAGTAGATTCCTACACTCGACAAGTAGGATACACATAATGCAGTTTTTCGACTTTTGCTGCTGGAAATGGACTAGAAACATTACCCTAAACTGTTTTGATGTTTTAAAACCTGTTTTAGATGGTGTAATGGTTATTCTAATCCATTTACAATGGCTTATATCAAAATTTCATGTTTTATATGTGTTCATATGATTCTTGAAAATTTGATATGATATTCATGTTCTTATGAGTTATTGTTAGATCATATGAATTACTTGCTAAATTGTTTAATGATTAATTCTTGATCAATTATGTGTTTTAATGGAATCCATAATTTGTCCTCATGTTGTGGATTTCCAAAGGTGACCTCCTTTTAATGAACATTTAAAACACATAAGTTACATAAAAGTGAACCCTTAACTCATAAGTTATGAAATGAAAAGTTTTGAAGAGTTTCAAAACTTTCCCTCAAGTTTTGGAATTTGTAGAGAAACACACACTTTAAATTCCAACCCTTAGGATTTTAAAAGTTAAAATTCAACCCTTATACTATTATAAGATTAATGGTTAATATTTATATATATGTATAAGATCAAGTCGTTTTACCGTTAGTAGGCCTCATTCACGAAGCGGGTCTATAAGGGGGTATAAGGTTGTTGCCTATAAAATGGCAGCTTAATGGGTGTCCATTCTCACCCACCGCTTCCTTGATCGATAGAGGGTCGTTAGCCAAACGGGTAGGACAATGACTTTAATTCTCATTAAAATTATAATGATTATTATAAAGTAATTAAATGTTTTTAATAATTCCCAATCTTAGTTACTTTAGGAAAATGTGAAAATGGTGCTAACCCATGAAATTCACACTTTATACCTTACCAAGTCGTTGGTGGAGCGTGTGTGGTTAACCGACACACTAACTTAGACTAGTAAGGATAACAAAGGGTGACTTAATGTTAACCATAGATTGGTGGAGCGTGTGTGGTTAACCGGCACATCGATTAGGTGATAATATTAAGAGTACCAAGTGAATTTGCATGGTTATTCACACCTTGTTTTGTCATCCTCGGCATCCCAGTCACAAAACTTGAAGGGCATAATCGAGATTGAAACATGCCATTGAAAAGTTCAATGAATCTCAAAAGAATCTAGGAATTTCAAACCAATTACACCTAATAAATCATTTCGTTTTCATGGTGGAAATTGGTGAATCGTCATTCACCTACCTTCAAATATGTTATAGCTTATATTACGACATCCCTCTTCTAAGTTATAATATATTGTGTTGGGTCCTAGCCTTAATATTACATTTGGGTGTCTTATTAAGGACTCTATATATTTAATATAAACTTGTCTTTCTTCTTTTCAGATGTCTTCCAACAATGCTTCGGGTTCTAACCCTACTGGCTCCTTCTCTCTCATGAACCTTTGTGGGAGAGTCATCTTCGATGGTTCCAACTTTATGGATTGGATTCGGAACATCAGGATGGTCACTCGTTATGAGGACAAGGAATATGTCCTCGACAAGGAGCTTAAGGATCTTAAGCCGATTGCTACTCCTGAGGAGATCGTTGGATATGAGGCACATAAAAGAGATGCTACCAAAGTGGCATGCATCATGTTGGCCACTATGACAGCCGAGCTCCAAAAGTCCTATGAGGACTACTATCCTTTTGAGATGCACCAGGATTTGATGGACCGCTACCATTAGAGTGCTCATCAAGAGAGATATGAAATCATCTCCTCCATGATAACAAACCAAATGAAGGATGGTAAACCCATCACAGGCCACATGTAGAAAATGCAAAGGTATGTGGACCGTTTGCAAAAATTGAATGTGAACTTCCCTGAGGAGTTGGCAATTGACATCATTTTGCACTCCTTACCTTCGTGTTATGATCAATTCCACATGACATACCACATGAACAAGGAGGAAGTCACACTCAGCAAGCTTCAAGGGCTTCTGAAGACCGCTGAAAGTGGTCTTAAAGGTAAGTCGGTTGTTACTACTCCCACTCCTACAGCTACCCTTGTTTTGGCTATCGGGCAAGGCAAAGGGAAGAAGAGGAAGACCCGTTCGAAGGGTACCAAGGGAAAGTCTCTTGATGGATCCTTATCGAGTGGAACCAAAGGTGGTTCTCCTACTCCTTCTGCCATCCCTAAGGATACTGATTGCTTCTATTGCCAGAATAAGGGGCACTGGAAGTGAAACTGCCCAAAGTACTTACAGGATGTCAAGGATGGGAAAATGAAACCATTCCATGCAGGTATTTACACTATATTGTCTAATAACTCACCATATTGTAACTCTTGGGTCCTTGATACTAGTTGTGGTATTCACATATGTTCTGATTTGCAGAGCCTAAAAAGAAGTGAGGATGTGGAGCACGGGAAGATAAACTTAATCATGGGGAATAGGAAGATTTCACCTGTTACCAAGATTGAAGTTTATACTTTGTTGCTAAGTAGTGGGTTAAAGTTAGATTTGAATAAATGTGTTTACTCATCTGAAATGGCGAGGAATATTATTTCCTTTCATAGTTTGTACAAACAAGGGTTTACTTTTTCTTTTGATAATGAAGTTGGTGGTATTAATGCTTTCTTTAATAATGTTCTTTATTTTAATGCATTACCTTGTGATGGTGTGTATGAAACTGTGTTGGTTGTAGATAACCTAGGAAATAATGTGTTGTGTATTGATTCTTCTACTAGCTTAGATAAAGCATCATTGTGGCATTATTGTCTTGGACATGTAAACAAGAAACTCATAGGCCAACTCCAAAAGGATGGAGTCTTGGAGTCATTTGACCTAAAGTCAGATGATAGTCACCCTTCACTGGTTCTCGTGAAAGGGGTGAGGGTTTGTTGGACCTTATACATACTGATGTATGTGGACCCTTCAAAACCGTCACAAGGGATGCTAATCGCTATTATCTGACTTTTACTAATGATTATAGTAGATATGGATATGTCTACTTAATCAAGCATAAGCCAGAAACTTTTGAAAAGTTTAAAGAGTTTAAACAGGAAGTAGAAAATCAATTGGGCAGAAATGTTAAGATGATTCGATCCGATCGAGGTGGTGAGTATCTTAGCACAGAGTTCCTCGACAATCTTAAGGAGTGTGGGATTGTCTCACAATTGACACCTCCTAAGACACCACAACTGAATGGTGTGGCTGAGAGGCGTAATCGGACCTTGTTGGACATGGTTCGCTCCATGATGAGTCGAGTTTCGCTACCAATATCTTTTTGGGGGTATGCCTTAGAGATTGCCGCCTATATCCTTAATCTAGTCCCTACAAAGAAGGCTACCAAAACACCTCATGAGATGTGGACTGGGAAAGTTCCCAACTTGGACCACATCAAGATTTGGGATTGCGAGGCTTTTGTGAGACGCGAGACTCACGATAAGCTCGAACCTTGAAGTGAGAGGTGTATTTTCATCGGCTACCCACAAAATTCCTTTGGTTACCTCTTCTACAGACCCAATGAGAATGTGGTCTTTGTAGTAAGGAGAGGGGTCTTTCGTGAAAGAGAGTTCATGAGCCAAGGAAACAGTGGGAGGCAAATTGACCTTGAAGAACTTCAAGAGTCAAGTGGTGAAGGAACCTCAAACCCTAGTAATCAACATGAGGAGGAAACTCCTATTGATCCTTCGGATGAGTTTGTACGTCTGAGACGTTCCACGAGACTTAGGAATGCACCTGAGCATTACTATGGTTTCCATATTACTGCAGAAGGTGATACACTTATCAGTGATAATACACTAGTAAATCTGGATGAACCTACCAGCTACATGGAAGCCATGGCAGGCCCTGAGGCTGCTAAATGGAAAGAGGCTATGGACAACGAGATATAGTCCATGTATGACAATCAAGTTTGGAACTTGGTTGAAAATGTACCAAGTCGTAAGACAGTTTGGTGCAAATGGATCTTCAAGAAGAAGACCGACATGGATGGTAATGTACACACCTATAAGGCGCGACTGGTTGCAAAGGGATTTTCTCAAACTCCGGGAGTTGATTATGATGAGACATTTTTACCGGTGTCAAAGATTAAGTCTATTAGGGTTATGTTAGCTATTGCTGCATTTCATGACTATGAAATATGGCAAATGGATGTCAAAACCGCTTTCCTTAATGAGAAGTCAGCTGAGGATGTTTACATGAGTCAGCTAGAGGGTTTTGTTAGTACAGAGAACCCAAATAGAGTGTCTAAGCTTGAGAAATCCATCTATGGATTGAAACAAGTACCTCGTAAATGGAATCTTTGTTTTGATGAGAAAGTCAAAGAGTTTGGATTTTCGAGAAGTGAAGATGAGTCTTGTGTATATGTCAGAGCTAGTGGGAGTATAGTTAGCTTCTTGGTGATGTATGTGGATGACATACTACTCATAGGTAACGATATCCGAACTTTGAACGAAGTGAAGTCCTAGCTTGGGAAGTGTTTTGCTATGAAGGACCTTAAAGAGGCTACCTATATTCTAGGGATAAGGATATTAAGAGACAGGAGTAAAAGACTAAATGGAATTAGTCAGAGTACCTACTTAGGCAAGGTGTTGAAAAGGTTCAACATGCATAATTCCAAGAAGGGAGAATTACCGATCCAAAGCAATGCCAAACTGAGCAAGGCTCAGAGCCTGAGTACAGAGGATGAGATAGCTGAGATGAGTCGATTGTCATATGCTTCCGCAGTTGGCTCGATCATGTATGCTATGAATTGTACCCGCCCTGATGTGGCCTTTGCTTTGAGCATGGTCAACAGATATCAGGGGAACCTTGGCAAGGCTCACTAGATTAAGGTAAAGAATATTCTCAAGTATCTGCGGAGGACTAAAGATTGGATCCTTACCCTTGGTGGGAGTGATGACTTGAGAGTAGTAGGGTATAGTGATGCTAGCTTTCAGATTGATAGGGATAACTTCCACTCTCAGTCGGGCTGGGTCTTTACCCTAAATGGAGGGGCAATCACTTGGAATAGTTCCAAGAAGGAGACGGTAGTTGATTCAAGTTGTGAATCAGAGTACATAACAGCGAGTGAAGTGGCAAAGGAGGCGATATGGCTGAAGAACTTCATCTGAGATCTAGGAGTTGTACTAGCTATTAAGGAGCCTATGGACATTTTCTGTGACAGGAATAGTGTGGTTGCCTTAGCCAAGGAATGTGTCTCTTGGGCATGTTTGTTCTATGATATAATTAAAATCAACAAACATAAATCCATTCACCGGACCCGAGAAATCATCACATTTTTTTAGGGATGCTTTTCCAATCCAAAGTTAAGGTTTGTTTATGACCTGTATAACTAAAACCATTAGTAACAGCAACCATATTGGGGTTTATAATTATATAACTTTCATCTTCCTTTAAAAGATGACGAAATCGGGAGAAATTCTGATTGAAGACACGAGCATGGTATTGTGTACCCTGGTAAAAAAATTAAATAAGAATTATTATTTTGTTGAAACATATGTAATATTGAATGAGGTATAAAAAATATATGGAATACAACAAACCTCCTCGTCCATTAGGATCATTTCAATTGAACAAACTTTATTATTTTTGACAAAGTTCCAAATTTTAAGCATCCGAACCTTGATATGTGATTTTTCATCTATCTGGTCAATGTTATTTAGGTAAACTTTATTCCCTATATTCATTTTCTGCAAGAAAATTTAAACCATATAGAATGTAAGCAAAAATAGTAACCTTTGTGACTGTAAAGAACATCCTAACTAACGACTAAAATAGAGAAAATATGAATCAACACATGAAAAAAAACCAATAAATTCATAATTAAAGCAATGTACATAGAGAGTACAAATAATTTTTGAGATTCAATAAAAAAATTTTATATTAAAATGGAATAGAAATAAACAGGAAAATAATATCTACCTGTTAAAAACGAATGTCCAAAAATTGAACTAAACTGAGGAAATAAAAATGTAATTTGATACCAGGACATATATATTTTATAAATATATACATAAACTAAAGAGTTGTATTTTATGAATATATTACTAATTATATATATATATATATATATATATATATATATATATATATATATATATATATATATATATAAAACAACAATTATACCGAAAATAACACTAAAACTTCGAAATATAAAATGCCCCGCTTCTTTTATTCTTTTTAATTATTTGATTGCATTTTTTGATATTAGTTTTGATGGAATTATTTTCCCTAATTTAACTGATGACATTTTCGTAATTACAGTTTGAAAATGACAATTATACCGAAATGCCCCTGCAACTTCATATGTGAATTTATGCCGAAATGTAACAACAAAATGACTATTTTTTCACGTAATTATATTAGTATGTTTCTTCTTAGCGGGTAGATATCTTTAAAAATAAAATTAACATGAAACACAACATATATACCGAAGTTGTCCCTGCAACTTACAATTACATAACATACTGTATCAATAACAACAAAACAAAGTAAATGTAACATCAAAACAAACAAAACATACTGTAACGGTTAAAGCTTTGGATCTTTAGACAACTTTTTTTTTAACAAAATAAAGTTCTAATGTTCATTAGGTTTTTCGTGTTGTTAGCTGAATAGGTAGAAAAAGAAAATGATTAAGAAGAATGAAAAGAAGAAGAAGAAGAAGATCACTAATATAATGACAACATGACAGAAACTGATAAATCAGATCATGAAGAGAATATAAACATCAGTAATCTTGATTTTTGGTTGTTAATTCCATGAAAAAGAAGCTGATCATAACATAATTAAAGAAACCTGATATTTGAAAACACTAACCTGATATTTGATTATTGAAGCGTTACAGAATCAAGAAGAATGAAGAAGAATAACATTTGCAAAGATTTCTATGGACAACAATGGTCAACACAAAAGAACCGTATAGATGGTATAATTGTATTGGATTGTATTGTATATATTTCGGTATTTGATAAATTACTGTAGATCTTTTGGGATTTAATTACTGCAAATTATTTAATTTGCAATCAAAATTTTCAAACTTCCAAATTAAATCTGGAATTTCGAATCTGCAATTTGAATAACATATTTTTTCAAATTCTTTCGATAGCTTTTATTCATTTAAATTTATTGGTTACATATTTTGAATGCAGGTGTTTCCGGATTTTTCCGGATTTATTGCATCTGTTTGATTTCATTTGGAGTGAATGACATTTACGTAAATAGAGATGAACAAAGTGAGCGGGAAAACTCGATATTGGGGGTCTTGGAGATTGACACGTGGCAGAATTCTACTTATTTATTAGGATAGGGGATTGTGTCGGATATATATATATATATATATATATATATATATATATATATATATATATATATATATATATATTCATTACGATTTTACGCAAGTTATAATCTAGTTCATTACGATTTCTGATTGGGTCTATTTCGTTTGAAGTCCAATTTGTTAATCCGATCCATTTTTTTTATTAATCTAGTTAAAATTAAATTGAGTTTTCGATCCAATTTTATTCCACCAAAATATCCATACATATTTTTATCTCTTTACTATTCATCAGATCCGTCTTAAATTACTGTTCATTCCATTGTTTTTAGCCCAATAACGTGAATTTATACTTTTGAGCCCAATCACGTTATCATTACTGTTCATTCGATCCAAAATCAAGCCGAATTCTTATGCCGATATTCTTTCGATTATCTTCTCAAAAAGAATTATTTGGTTTGGGATTTATTCAGAAGCCCAATCCAAGTCATTCAGATCAATTACAGATCATAACTCGTTTCTTTTACTTTAATTTGCTTTCGTCATCTGATTATTCTTTTGGTGACGACATCTCGCATTTCACGACTCCAATTAAAATTCAAGATCACGTTTATCATCATCATAAATAATTCAATCAGATTCATATCACGTTCTTTAAATCGTTCCGTTGTCGCATCCTGTTGTTTGATCAGATTTGATTTGTCATCATATTCGACTCTTGGATTGCGAATCGATTTTACATTTGGGTTGATCGTGAATATCAATAAAAAAAATGTCATGAGAAATTCTCATGAACACGATAAAGATGGTAATGAATTTGTTTGAATCGGGTGTTTGATCTGAAAAAGTTAAGACGTGGGAGTATTATTGTAGATTGCCTCTTTTAACTAAAGCAGGAGCGAGGAAAGGGCAAAGTGGCAAAAAGAAAAACGAAGTCGTTAGCTGTTTCGTTGTCCATGTTTCTCTATGCGAGAAAACAAGACCGTGTCGGAGAAAGGAACCGGAAACTGAGATACCGACCGGAAAATCGGGATAGAAAACGTAAAGAAAACACGATTCGATAATCGTAGGGGACAAAGAGAAAGAGAAAGGAAAGGTTGGCGGAGGTTTGTTTGTTTTGAATAATTTTGGCCTCTGCAACTTTCCCCAAATGATGTTACGCTATCGTGGTCATCATCCCCCTTCTCTCCATTTCCACTTTGTTGTTATCGACAGGAGAAAGGTTTGAATACGTGCATGCAGACTTGGAAATGTTTTCAAAAGCATTAGATCTTTGTACATTGTCCAGATTTCCGAATAGTGTTGGGATGGTTTTTTGGCAACCATACTGCTTTAAACAAGGAATATTTGGGGTTTTCTGCCCTACGTTTTCGTTTTGGTTTTGATTGTACCCTGGGATGGTAAGCTTTTTCAACTTATTACCACTTCATCAATATTTTATATACTATTTCCTTCATTTGATTTGATTATATTACCAATGAGATGCATGCAGCTATGTAATCATGTCATTTAACTTTTCCTTGTTGTTGTGGTACAGGCTGCTCCATCCAAAGTAGTGGTTGGATCTCAAGTCTGGCTGGAGGATCCTGAGGTAGTTTGGATAGATGGTGATGTTTTGGAAATCGATGGTGATAATATTAAAGTTAAATGTTCAACAGGAAAAGAAGTAAGTGACTGGAAGTAGAACATTTCTTTCTTTGAAACATTTTTTTTTTCCCATGGTTAATTATAATATATGATACAGGTAGTAATCAATGCAAACAGTGTTCTTGCAAAAGATCCTGAGTTTCCTGCAGGTGGAGTGGATGATATGACAAGGCTTACTTATTTACATGAACCGGGGGTTCTACAAAATTTGAAAAGTCGATATGATGCGGATGACATTTATGTGAGTAGAGTAAGAGTGAATTAATATATTTTCCCTTTTTAGTGGATTTATAAGGTAAGGTTGTGGTTTCTTGGATGTTGCTAGACATACACAGGAAATATATTAATAGCTGTGAACCCTTTCAAAAGATTACCTGATTTATATACCAAAGAGATAATGACACAGTACAAAGGTGCATCATTTGGGGAATTGAGTCCACATCCTTATGCTATTGCACATGCTGCATACAGGCATGCATCTTTTTTCAATTAACTATTTAGCTCTGATTGTAAATCACATTCACTTCTTGCTTATAATATGATGATATGATTTGTATTTTGTATGATACAGGCAGATGGTGAACGAGAGAATAAGCCAGTCAATTCTTGTTAGTGGAGAAAGTGGAGCTGGTAAAACAGAAAGCACAAAGAATCTTATGCAGTATCTTGCTTTTATGGGAGGCCGCCCTTCATCTGAGGGGCACCGGAGTGTCGAGCAGCAAGTTCTAGAAGTATGTATTTGTATTTGTATTTGTATATTTGTATTTGTTTGAAAATGCAAATTTGTTTCTTGTTGCAGTCTAATCCGGTTTTAGAAGCATTTGGCAATGCAAAGACACTGAGAAACAATAATTCAAGTCGTTTTGGTAAGTTCGTTGAGATCCAGTTTAATGACAGTGGAAGAATCTCTGGAGCTGCTATCCGAACTTATTTACTGGAAAGATCACGTGTCTGCCAAGTTTCTGATCCTGAGAGAAATTATCATTGTTTTTACATGTTGTGTGCTGCACCACCTGGGGTAATTAATTAATTAATTTTTTTTTTATTATTTTTTTTGTGTTAATCAACAAACACAATTGTAAAACACACGTGTTATTTTTAAACATCTGCTGCTATATTATCCCCTGTTGATAAGATTTTGTCATTTCAGGAGTCTGAAAAGTACAAAGTTGGAAATCCAAGGACATTTCATTATCTTAATCAATCAAATTTTTACGAATTGAATGGAGTGGATGAGTCCCAAGAGTACCTTGAAACTAGGAAGGCTATGGATGTTGTTGGGATTAATTCGGAAGAGCAGGTAACTAGCCTAGGTGTTTGACATATTTACTAAATTGCCATCGATCGTTTGAATCTTACCTGAATCATTTTTTTTCCTCTTCCTCCAAAACAGGATGCTATATTTCGTGTTGTTGCTGCAATTCTTCATTTAGGTAACATTGAATTCGGTAAAGGAAGTGAACCAGATTCCTCCCAACCCAAGGATGATAAATCTAATTTCCATCTAACAACTGCAGCTGAGCTATTCGAGTAATTTGTTTTTTTTTTTGTTATTATGATTATTGATAATTTAGGTGAATATAATATAATATAATATACATGTTATGTTTAGGTGTGATAGGACAGCTCTTGAGGATTCTTTTTGCACACGTGTCATTGTGACTCGTGGTGAAAGCATAAAGAAGTGTCTTGATCCAACGGCTGCAACAATCAGTAGAGATGCATTTGCCAAAATAGTATACTCAAAATTATTTGATTGGTAGGTTTTATCCGAATGGTATTAATTAATTAATACCTTCCATCAGTTTCATGTTTTTGATTTTAATAATAATTGAGTGAGAATGACCCAGGCTTGTGAACAAGATTAATAATACGATAGGGCAAGATTCGGACTCAAAGTTCTTCATTGGGGTTCTGGATATTTATGGATTTGAGAGTTTCAAGACAAACAGGTGCTTAACTGGTACGCTTTGACTTGCTTGCCAGACATATCAGGTGCTCATTTTCTTATTTTAGTTTAACATAAATTTCATTTCCTCTCATATGCAGTTTTGAGCAGTTTTGCATTAATCTAACTAATGAGAAACTTCAGCAACATTTTAATCAGGTTTGTCTCATTAATTATGTTCAGTCATGTATAATTGTATATCCTATCCTAACTAGCATTAATCTAACTAATCTGGATGTTTTTCAGCATGTTTTCAAGATGGAACAAGAAGAATATACAAAGGAGGAAATAGACTGGAGTTACATACAGTTTGAGGATAATCAAGACATTTTAGATCTGATTGAAAAGGTCTGTTTCTGTTTCTGTTGAAAGATGATATTATTCATCCCCTCTGTTGATCTAAATAATTAAGGTTTTGATTACTTCAGAAACCTGGTGGAGTGCTTGCTCTTCTGGATGAGGCTTGGTATGTGTTACACGTGATTTTGTCAGATTAGTTTAAATCTGTAAACTGAATTTAGGGAAATTTGATGCAGCATGTTTCCAAGAGCTACACATGAAACATTTGCAGAAAAGCTTTATCAGACATTCAGTAGCCATAAACGTTTTAGCAAGCCAAAGCTGGCAAAAACAGATTTCACCATTTGTCATTATGCTGGTGATGTATGCATCTGAAATTTTAATATACCTATTGATCTCTGTCATCTATTTAATCAAGTCATGATGATTTCAGGTGACGTATCAAAGTGAGTTTTTCTTGGATAAGAACAAGGACTATGTTGTTGCAGAGCATCAAGCACTCTTAAATGCTTCAACGTGTCCATTTGTAGCAAACTTATTCCCACCAACGCCAGAGGATTCATCTAAATCATCAAAGTTTTCATCAATAGGTTTAAAGTTCAAGGTTCTTATTCACCAATCCACCAGTGTAGTACACTAGGACTAGGTCATCTCATTTTCTCACTCACTCACTCACGTCACGCCATGTGTCTGTATTTCATCTTCACAGCAACAACTACAAGCTTTGCTTGAGACACTCAGTCATACAGAACCGCATTATGTTCGTTGTGTCAAACCCAATAGCCTTTTGAAGCCTGATATCTTTGAGAATCCGAATATACTTCAACAACTTCGATGTGGGGTAAGTTAGGGATTTTCTTATATATATATATATATATATATATATATATATATATATATATATATATATATATATATATATCTATATCCTATGTCTTGATGATATTGAATATTGAAAATTGAAGAAGATTCATATGATTTCAGGGTGTTATGGAGGCAATCAGAATCAGTTGTGCAGGGTTTCCTACTCGTAAACCTTACGCTGAATTTGTAGAACGCTTCAAAATCCTCGCACCTGACGCCGTAGCAAAATTGTACTTCTATCTATCAATTCCAAAATTATTAATTTTATTTTTTTATTTTTGGAAATACATAATCTTGATTTTGTTTCTCATATTCATTAACTTTAGGAGCGATGATATCGCACGTTCGAAGATGCTATTAGCAAAGGCAAAACTTGAAGGTTATCAGGTAGGTACTTTATCGTGTTTTGATGGTTAATACTGAAAGAAAGCAAAAAAGACAGACCATGACTCTTGACTTTTGTAACTGAAAACAACTTTTAAGACTTAACTAATGCATTAATTAAAGACCCATGGCGATGATTATTTGAATTAGTTAACCAACACTCCCCCTTGATTCAATCGCATACTCTGAGTTGCATTCTAAAGAACTCATGTTTGTTTGGCTTGAGGAAGAGATTTAGTGTATATATTTGCTGCCTGTTCATTTGTCCTACAAAAGCTCAGTTTAATCTTTCCATCAGTGATCAACTTGCGAATAAAATGGTATTGCACATATATATGCTTCGTTCGGGCATGGAAAGCAGGATTTTTGGCCATTGTGATGGTTGATCTGTTGTCACAAAATACCTCCGTTGCATCTTCTTGCTCAACACATAAATCAACAAGAACTTTTCGAAGCCATAAGGCTTGTCGTGGTGCTGTGTTTGCTGCTATGTATTCAACTTCCGATGAAGATAGAGCCAACGTGTCTTGCTTCTTAGAACTCTATGTTATAGCTCAGGAACCAAAGCTGAAAACATTGTCTGATGTGCTTTTGCGATCATCTAAGCACCCTGCCCAATTGTTATCGTTGAAGCCTACTAGCCTAAATTCAAAAACTCTTGAATACCAGATGCCATAATTTTTGATACCTACTACATAATGAAGAATCCTCTTAGCTGCGCCAAGATGTTGGTTTGTAGGGATGTGAAGAAACCTTGAGTCCTTGATACTACACTAACAGGAAAAGAAATATCTGATGTGAAGAAACCTTGAGTCCTTGATACTTCAAGAAGGCAGACTTCACATCAAATTGAAAAACAGGTAGTTGAAATTGTACAGCCAATGCTATAATAGTTCTCATTGTCTCGAATCTAGCCACATGGAAGAACGTCTCCTCATAGTCTATACCGTATTCTTGTGAATACCCTTTTGCAACAAGACGGACTTTTTGCTTTTGAAGACTTCCATCAGCGTTATGCTTTGTTCGAAATACCCACTTAAGCCCTATAACATTCTTGTCTTTTGGAACATCAACCAACTCCCATGTTGAGTTTCTTTCGGTGACTTGTATTTCTTCTTTCATAGCTTTCTGCCACTCAAGTTGCTGAACAACTTCTTTATAATCAGTTGGATCTGTTACATACAAGGCAAATGTACAAGAGTTGTAAACATCAGCCACATATTTGAACTTTTACGGTGTATCATCATAAGCGTCTCTTGGTGGCGGATTCTTTGATGAATTATCGTTGTCAGAGTCTGAACTTGTAGAGCCTTGATCATCCTGAGGTATTTCTACATTATCGCCTGAACTTGTGGATGGTGTATCTTCAAAGTTTATAACTTGATCTCTTTATTTTTGGCTATTAGGATCCACCTTGCTTCTTCATTAAACTCAACATTCCTGCTTATTATCAGTTTGCCACTTCTCATTAGCTGTCCAACACTCAGTAAGTTGTATGCTAAACTTGGGACAAATTGAACATCTTGAAGGACTTTAGTATTGTCTTGCATGGTTTCAATAGTAATCGTACCTTCGCCTTTAACTTCAATCTTTCGGTCATTCTCAAGTCGGACTTCACTTTTGTTTGTTTCATCAAGATCCTGGAATGAAGATCTTGAACCAGACATGTGATTCGAGCATCCACTGTTTATATACCACATACAATCTGAAACATTAGTAGTTGTAGACATAGTCATAAATAACCTACCCTCTTCTTCCAATGTCGATTGGATGTTGATGCCGCAGCAATACGAGGAAATATTTCATCATCCAATGCCAATTGGATGTATAGAAGAGTCTTTGCATCCTTCTTACGAGTGTCCCACAGTTGTTGGTTGTTGATCTGGTTGAGTGTTGGAGTTTGCCTCTGTGTATCCGTTCTCCACCAATTCCCAAAGCTCTTGGGATTTGACCAAAGTCAGCATTTTTAAACTCTATAGATGATATTTTTCTCCATTGAAGACATGAATTAGAGGCTGAGTTGCAGAGTTATTGTTGTTGCTTGCCGTAGCTATCTCTCTCATGTGTTTCACTCAATAACTCCTTTCTTTTGCTTGATAAAGAAAGAAGCAGATCAGAACCTGTAGTATGTAAATAGGAGAAGGGAAAAATGATACTTTTATTCACTGCCATTTGAAACTAAGAAATTAGAATACTTAAATAGAGAAAAAACATGAACCGAAAGAAAGCTACTCTTGAGTTTTGTAACTGAAAAACAACTTTTAAGACTCAAGTAATGCGGTAATTAAAGACACATGGCAGTGATTATCTGAATCAGTTAACCAACAAATGCATTGGCTATTTGTTACAGATAGGTAAAACAAAAGTTTTTCTGAGAGCTGGTCAGATGGCAGAGCTAGATGCTTTCAGAACTCAGGTTTTAGGAATATCTGCAACAAAACTCCAGTCAAAATATCGGTCACATTCAGAACACGGGAAGTATGTTATGTTACAACAAGCAGTTGTTCCTGTACAGACTATCTGTAGAGGTATATATATATAGTATGTAAATTATATATGAGAAGTATGTATGTAGTTACAAACAATTTATGATTGTAGGGCAAATTGCACGTAAACGGTTTGAACACCTAAAGAGAGTAGCTGCATGCGTAGTCATCCAGAAAAACGCACGTATGTTTCTGAAACTAAAATGTTACAGAGCTGTATATGATTTGGCTACTAGACTCCAGGCTAGTATCCGTGGGAAGGCTGCAAACAATAAGTATCTTTCCCAGAAACAAACAGATGCAGCAGTTGTACTCCAGGTATGTTACTTAAAGCAAGTTACTGCTATATATGCTGTATATGTGAATTTTTATTTTATTTTTTATCAACTGTTTGCAGAGTATATGCCGACATGATTTAGCCCACAATCATTTTGTCAAAACAAGGAATGCAGCAATAGTCACTCAGTCTGTTTGTAGAACAAATTTAGCACATGCAGAAATAACCAAGCTTAGAAAGGTATTCCTATCAAATTATGTTTGTCCTTAGGTAATGATCATTTTGGTTAATATATAATAAAATAATTTTGCAGGCTGCCAAGTCAAGTGTTGCTCTGGAAGCCAAAAACAAAACGAATGAAGAGATGCAAGAACTGATCTCCCAACTGGAGGCAAAAGATAAAGAAATTGCAAAACTAGAATCTTATATAAAAGAGATCACAGAGTATCCCATAAAGGAAGAGGGTGCTTCAGAGATAGAAAAAGGACAGCTTCCTCGACTTGAAGACATTCCTATTACTGGCAATGAGACAGTTGATAAGCTTACCGCTGAAAATGTCAGACTCAAGGTAATTAAGATTTAAGGAATAAATATTTTACATTATAGTATGTTTTAAATTTTAAAATAAATATATATATATATATATATATATATATATATATATATATATATGTATTTTTTTTTTTATTTTCAGTACATGGCTAGTGCCCTGCAAAAGAAATTTGATGAGGCCCACAAGCTGTGTGAAGAGAGGTCACAGCAAGCTAGGGATGCAGAGGCAATGGTAATCGAGCTCAAGACCTCCATGCAAAGGTTCTATTATATAATATGTTAGATTGATAAATATTTCATTATGAGGCAAGGGCAAAGTAGTAATTTTAGTCCTTGAATTCATTCAGCCTTCAAGAAAAAGTTTGTGACCTGGAGGAGGAGGAATTTATTCTGCGCCAGCAAGCCATGATGAAGTCAGGTTCTTTGATGGTTAAGGTATCTATCTTATTTTTATTAAATTTAGATAGAAATATCTTGTGAAAACGGATTTGATGTGCAGGATGAAGAAAATGGTCTACATGGAAGTCCAATGACTCCTGGACGTATGAAGAAATTCAACAGCAGTTTGAGGCGTTCTGCCAATGAAAAGCATAATGTATGAAATTCAACAGCATGTGTTTAAACTTTAAACTAATATTTTAAATAATTATATGTGAGTTTGACATTGATTCAGGAGAATGTTGATGCTCTTATTTCGGCTGTTAGACAAGAGATGGGTTTCAGTCAAGGAAAACCAATTGCCACTTTAATAATATACAAAAGCCTTTTACACTGGAAAACTTTTGAAGCTGAAAAAACAAGTGTATTTGATCGTCTTATTCAGATGATCGGTTCCGCCATTGAGGTCTTTTTCATTTTCATTTTTTTATATCTATTTTTGATTTCTTTCTACATTACCTTTGTATCCCAAACATTGTTATATTTTATATTTTGGTCAGTTTTACGGTTTAACCATTTATACTTTATTATTTCAAATCAAACCATAAAAGTATTTTTCCAAATTAACCATTTTGACTACCTAGATATATCAGGTCAATTGGTTAATTTGGAAAATTATATGACACTTATATGGTTTGATTGGAAAAAAATAAAGCATAAAGGGTTAAACCACAAAATATGAAAAAGTGTCGTGTTATATTCTATAGGGTGTATTGTAGATAAATGATTGTATTTTCGGGCAATCATTTATACTATTATTTTTTTCCCAATCAAACCATAAAAATTTAAGACATTTTGACCTGATATAATACACTGGTTAAAGTGGTTAATTTTGAAAAATGTTGAAATTTTTTTTGATCTATAATATAAGGAAGATTTATTTGGTATCTATCTATTTATACCATCTTTTCCAGAAAGAGCATGACAATAAACATTTGGCATATTGGCTGTCTACCACATCTACATTGCTATTTTTGCTTCACAAGAGTTTAAGCCCTTCTCATGCTAAAGCACATTCACCATCATTATTTGGAAGGATGACTCAGGTAATTATTTATGCATATTCCAATTCAATACCCTGATGATTTATTTCTTTTTAAAATAAAAACAAAAGATGTTTTTGTAGGGATTTAAATCATCTTTCAATGACATAGTGCGCCACGTAGAGGCCAAGTACCCTGCTTTGCTTTTTAAGCAACAACTAACTGCTTATGTTGAAAAAATATATGCAATTATGCGTGACAATTTGAAGAAGGAGTTGGCACCCGTTCTTACTAATTGTATTCAGGTACGATGTATCTTATCTGGACAAAACAAAACAAAACAAAACAAAAAATACAAAAAATGTCAATTTTTTTTATTGTCTTATTCATGGTCTCACTTAAATACAGTACAACCTGTTTTGCTCTGTATCATGTCATGATGGGGCCTAAATTAAGTCCTGTGTGAGTAAATGACGTTTGTTTCTTTTCAAGATTGAATAAACTGTCTGAATGGGACTAAGTGACCATTTTACCCTCACATTCCAAATTATATATATATTTTTATCTATATTCATCAACATTAATGTGAGAGAAGTTGGGAGGAAAAAAGAAGGTAAAGGGCTAATTATACATTAAAGCATTAGGAGGGTTGTGTTGAGATTAATTAAAGAAGAAACAACCCCTTATGTTTGTTTGTGTAATGTGTATGATGTATGATGTATGATGTATGATGAATGATGAATGATGAGGTCCTGTAGTGTTTGGCATAATATATATAGCCTTTTAATGAAATTGTAGTCCTAATAACAGGCAAAACAAACAAGGCACTAATTCATATTCTCCAAACGGTTCAGGCACCAAAGACCACAACAAACGGGCCTCCTCCATCTAGTCACTGGCTAATTGTTATTCAGTGCCTAAATATCATGCTCGATATATATAAAAGTTACAATGTATGTCTACTTTTCCTTCCTTTTCCTTCAATAAAGTTAAATATATATATATATATATATATATATATATATATATATATATATATATATATATATATATATATATATATATATATATATATCCTGATTTTACCATTCATTCAGGTCCCATCAGTCCTCGTTCAGAAGATGTTCACTGAAGCTTTCTCTTACATCAATGCACAGATTTTCAACAGGTCTCATAATTCAAAAACTCTTCCAATTATTTTATCAAAACTTATGTTAACTTTACACCTTTTATGCAAATGCAATGCAGCCTTTGCACACAACCAGAGTGTTGCACCTTCAGAAATGGTGAATATGTGAAAGGAGGGTTAGGTCAGTTAGAGCAATGGTGTACTCAGATCACAGCAGAGGTAAATGTTGAAGTTAGCCCATTCATGTTCTTTTTTTTTTTTGTATTGTTGTTTAAAAAATGACTCATACTTGGTGAAATGGAAGGATAAAAAAAGCCAGGGAAAAGTTATGAAAATATAAAGTACTAAAGAAATACCAGTATATAGTTTTCCTTGACTTAATGGGGAAAAAATGCATTAATTACCCAATCAGAACTGTATCCATACAAAAATAGGAAGAATTGTATTTTATCAAGTCAGAAAGAAACATCGGGGTATAGTAGTAGGTCCTGTCTAACCATTCCATTAAATCAGTATGTAGGTTCATCAATGGATGAACTTCAGCACACAAAGCAAGCAATTGGATTTCTGGTATGCTTCTTCTGATTCTAAAAAAAAAAAAAAAAAAAAAAACTCTGTAAATTCAATCTAGTTTCCTTTTCTTATTTAGTTAATATATGTATTACTTTGTGCAGATTATACCACAGAAGCCTAAAATTGGATACGATGAACTCACAACTAAGCTGTGCCCAGTAAGTATCCGCATTTACTTGCATTTTTTACAACCCCAAAACAAACAACAATGTCAGTAAGTGATGATTTATTTATTTATTTATTTATTTTGTTTATTAGGTTCTAAGTGTTCAACAACATCATAGACTTTGCACCTTCTATGTGGATGATCACAATACTGGAGGTGTATCCCAAGAAGTAAGACATTAATGTTTTTATTTATGGATATTTTTAATATCACATGTTTAAAAAATTCTTTCATTCTAATTTAATTACAGTTTTATTATTTACAGGTAATAGAAAATGTTAATAATTATAACAACTTATTTGGGTTTTAATCAACTCTTATCATGTTCGATTTTTTTGGTTTAAATAGTTATAATTAAAATAATGTATAACATAAAGTTAAAAATTTCAATGCATAGTAATGATTCATTCCATTCCTTTGTCATTATATTCCATCCATCCATCCAACCAAACAAACCGACCAGTTTGTATTGTTTCAACCAATAATCTTTTCTCACCCTGTTAGTGTGTGACAGGTTATTCATAACTTAAACGTGTTATTGAAATCTGAAGGTGATACTCATAGTAATGCTTATTTGCTGGATGACAATTCTAGGTATATATATGTATTCTTAATAAGAAAAAAAAACAAAACTTTTTCTTTTTTTTATGATAAAAGAAGCACAAGTGATTCATATGATTTTATTTGCAGTGTTCCATTTTCAACCGATGACATTAACCATTGCCTCCATGAGAAAGACTTTTCAGATATGAAACCAAGTGGTGAACTCCTTGAAAATCCAGCTTTCCAATTTTTACTGGAGTAGGGTGTGGTTATTTTTGCATATCAAAAACCACATTGTACATTTTTTTTTTTTTATTTTTTTTGTTTCTAGATTTAGCTTAGGCTACTCATTATTTTAGTAGGATCGAGTGTAAAGCATTATGTTAGGTTAGACGTGTAAAATTCATAGGTTATTTTAGGTAAAAATATAGCAACGCAGGGAATCTTCAATGTGTAATGTATGTCTCTCCCAGCTCTACTTTGTATAATAGGAACCTTTCAATAGCGGAAGAGTTGTTGACGATCCTATATATATTGTGTTTGCGTATCATCTGTTCAAATAAATGATGTCAATTTGTCAATGATATTTTCTAGTTTTTCATTTTTTGGGGAATCAATTAGGCTGACACCTCCATGTGTTTTGTAACGTTTAGATATTACAACTGATGGAAAACCTGATATTTGCTTAATTTCGAAAGCCACATCCGAATTGAGCACCATCAACTTTGGCAATATTAATAGTCTTGTAGGACAAAAGTTAGTCAAAGTTTGAGAAGAACACTTTATGCTCATTAATGGGGACTCCACCTAATAATAGCAGATAGAAGGCTTTACGTATGGAAGGACAGCGACTTCCATGTACCAACTTATAGCCATAAAAGGGGAGGACATGGCCAAATCCGGACATTTCTAATCAAAAAGTGAATCACAACAAGACCTAATCAAATCCCTTAAAACCTTTCAAGTACCAAAAGTAACATTATTGATAAAAAGCTCCTACAAAGCATAAAATATTAGCTCAAATACAAAACGCATCACCTAAGCCAAATCCAGAAAACTATAACAATGGGGAGAAGATGTCCAATAAAGCAAGACTCTCCACTCCAACTCGTTCCCTATAATACCACGACCCGACTATCTAACCTAAGCATCGAAGAGTATTACCATGAATTCTCCTGGTAATGGTAATGCTCATGACCTTTCTTGTCTCCTCTTTTAGAGAAAAGATGCAAACTCTCCTCAAGCACATCCTCGAATCACCATCGGCGAGGATAGTGTAGCATCATTGGCACCATCCGTACATTTAAATGAGAAAATGGCAGAAAAAAACCACAACAAAACAAACTAGCCACCCTGTTTAGTCCGATTAACAGGATGCCATGCAATACCCCATGTACCAGCAAACTTAGTCTTGGCAGAAACAAAACAGGTAGCAGCTCTAGTGCCAGGCACGAAAGCAGTAGTACAAAGCTACGAGCATAATCATGAGGTCACGACAACCAACATCATACCCAAATTACTATACCAACTTGTAATACACCCATAAGAGGCACCCCACAAGATCATACAACCCTACACACTAATTGCACCACCTTTATTGTATAGTCTGTACCAGAGCTTCTGGTCACCAATAGCACCAAACAACTTAATTTGTGCAAACACAAGCTTACAACCAACCTATGTCACAACCAATATAGTGGAAACATAATAACCTAACACCAATTGCTCAAGAATGATAAATAATGATAGGGAACACATAATGTAAGTCAAAGTAGAATACTCAAATTAGATAAACTTGTTGGATGTATGCCCATGGTCAGAATAATTTGGTGATATTAATATAAAAATAAGATCATTTTCGATCACACAAAATATATGATTTAAGCATAAAAATGAATTTTTTTTTGATAAGAGTGTAGCTTATTAACTCATTAGTTTATAAGGAGTTAATTAGAAACTTGAAAATCTCAAGGGGTTAAAGTGTAAGTATTTTATTTTTAAATACTAGAGGAGGAAAAGGTTTATCTAGTCAAGGATTGTTATGGAATAAATTAGAAGGAATCAGAATCACACACATACACACAAAAACACAAATTGGTTTGGTCAATGTGACATACATCCACACCATAGGATGAAATATTCTTATTCACTTAGCTCAAATAGAGTAACAATACAATCAAGAAAGACAATCAAGACCATAGACTTTGAATTCGACCAACACAAAGGAACCACTAAAAGATCATTAGTAACTACTAGCTAGAAGCCTTTATTTATAGACTAAGGATCAAACACAAAAACCTGATGGGCCAGACCCATCCATTCATAGGTGTAAATGGATATCAACAAATTACAAGACGTCGTGCAACTGCTTGTAAATTCAACCTTTGGATTATGAGAGCACCTTTAATCTAAAAGACCACCTTTGCACTTAGGCAACATATTCTAGAGGTGTTAACACATCCATGAGTGCATTCAAAAACATACAATTCATTCAAAAAGACCATGAGCGCATCCACGAAGAACTAATGTATCCTTCATCAACAATGTATTTGGTGAAGTGTGGAGCGCATTTTCCATGACTAAGAGTGCATTTTGCTTGCTCCAAAAGTCGGAGTGATTTTGACAAAAGCCTTAACATATTTTGATATTGCATGAGTGCATTTGAAAAAATCCATAGAACTTTTGGCCAAGTGCTCCAATGTCCAAATGCTCTATCTTGATATGCTCCATCATGATTCAGAATGCTCCACCATGATTCAGACTGCTCCACGTTGATTCTAAATGCTCAAGTCACACATAGAAGCCTTTATTTATAGACTAAGGATCAAACACAAAAACCTGATGGGCTAGACCCATCCATTCATAGGTGTAAATGGATATCAACAAATTACAAGACGCCGTGCAACTGCTTGTAAATTCAACCTTCGGATTATGAGAGCACCTTTAATCTAAAAGACCACCTTTGCACTTAGGCAACATATTCTAGAGGTGTTAACACATCCATGAGTGCATTCAACAACATACAATTCATTCAAAAAGACCATCAGCGCATCCACGAAGAACTAATGTATCCTTCATCAACAATGTATTTGGTGAAGTGTGGAGCGCATTTTCCATGACTAAGAGTACATTTTGCTTGCTCCAAAAGGCGGAGTGATTTTGACAAAAGCCCTAACATATTTTGATATTGCATGAGTGCATTTGAAAAAATCCATAGAACTTTTGACCAAGTGCTCCAATGTCCAAATGCTCTATCTTGATATGCTCCATCGTGATTCAGAATGCTCCACCATGATTCAGACTGCTCCACGTTGATTCTAAATGCTCAAGTCACACATAACAGTCTCCACCGTGACTTGTGTATACTCGAAGCTTTAGAAACCACGAAGTTCTTCTGTTTCTCCTATGAAAATTCCCTGTAAGGGCTTAACTCGTAAATGCAAAGCTTGAACTTCTCCGTGGGTAACGACTTTCTTAACATGCTTGTTGGAATATCCTTGGTATCAATCTTTAGAATAGAGAATTTATCTTCTTCTAGAATGTCATAAATATATTTACATTTAAACAAGTTGGGTCTATATACACCGAATCAACCTAAACGTTTTAAACTAAAATCCATAAATTCAAAATAAAATATATTGTTATGAGTAACTAAAAAATTATCCAACATACTCCAAGGTAAAACACCCATGGGGTGCAAGGGTGTGGTGTGGTAAAGTGGGGGTTCAAATGTGTCATGGAACTTAAGAACCATTTAGATAAGGGATTGGCTAAAAAGAAATATTTTTATTGGTTGAAATTGCATTGTTTTTTTTTTGTCACAACTAGCATTTTGGGCTAGGAAATTATGTATTCATATAATCAAATCTTGTATAACTTGTAATCTAAGTCGATGTCATGCACTATGCTCATTCAAAATCAACCATTTGAACCAAAATTCCTGAGTGAAGTTCAAAACCTAATTCAATACATCTCATATACTCAACTATGGGTTTAAAACCCTAATAACCCGGTTCAAACTCAGAAGGGACCAGGATCCTCTTTGTTAGGTGTGTCAAACCCAACAAATAATGGGGTACAATAGACTCCAAATACACTGCTTTAATGCACTACAAAGTAGTAAAAGGCAAGCATGGTCGAACCACAGAGACATGGGACAAAAGTCTATACCTCTTTGCACAAGGTACTTTTGGCACAAAATGAAATAGATTTGTAAACAAATTGTAAAAGTGTTTCTAGTTCTAGTTCTCAATGTTGTTGTTCAACTTGATTATGACTTGATGTAATTCATGATTGCTATTCTAAGCCGGTACTAAAAGATATTATCACGCTCTAATACCCCTCGCTTTCCAAATTATCTAACCAAAACACGCTCTTTGACTAGACCTAACTTTACTAATTCAACCTAAACACGCTCTTAGATTGCATTGAAAAACTGCATTAAGTTTTGTACAAGCTTTCCCAACAATGTTCATTTCTTCTCATATGCTTGGAAGTGTGAAAACATGTGATATATGTTTTCAAATAAGAAAACTTATTGCTTGTTACGAATTATTAACTCAATAGAACGATTAGGTGCCCTAAAAGTTAATTAACTGTACAAAAACTCAATTCATGAAAGTGGCCAATCAAACACAAATCAAATTCAAGGATTCTAGTTTAAACAAAAACATAATCACTAGAATAGAATCACAAATCAAACATAAAATCATATGCTTCAAGTCAAGCAATCAACATGTTTTGAACAAGAACTAGAAACTAGGGTTTCTTAGCCACACATGGCTAAGAACAAATCAAACAAAAATAAAGATGAAATTGAAATGTTTAATGCGTACTAAAATGAAATCTAAAGTGTTTACAATGATTAGGTCTTCTCAAAAGCTCAAAAGAATCTCATAGAATCGCCCAAACTGCTCCAAAAACCGTTTTCTAAAATGATGACATCTTCACTTGTTTTAATTAATGTTCACGTGCATGCCATAAGGCCATGCGTTTTTGGCATGGCCATGCCTTTTGCCCATGTGTTTTTGGTATAACCATTTGTCTTGACCATGTGTTTTTGGCATGGCCATTTGTCTTGACCCATGCTTTTTGCTAAAATTCCAAAAAGTCTTCACTTTTGGCTCCATCTTTAGTCTAGCTTCACCACGAGTCATGTTGCTCAAATATAAGATGAGAAAGGACAAACACGACCCTTGTCGGTGTGACATGAACCGTTTTTCAAACATAGTCCTTTGCTGTGATGACAATGCAACAATGACTCGGGTTATGTCTTCATGCTTTCCTCCATGGAATGACAAGTTCATCTTCTCTTCATGCTCCAAAGCTCCATACTCCAAGTTCCATGGTTCCAAGCTCCAAGCTCCACACTCCATATTGTCTGCAAAATAAATCAAAAATAGTGAAATACCAGACATTCTTAATGAAACATACAGTTTCCCAAATAATTAACTAAAAGCAAGGATTATGAAGTAGAATGCTGTGAAAGGACGGAAATAAACATACAAAATAGGTGCGTAAAATGTACCTATCAAACCTCTCCAAGCTTAGACCTTTCTTCTCCTCAAGAAAGAACAAAATTAAGAATCACCCTAAAGAAGACGATAGGCGACTAAAAAGAAACTGAGATGAAAAGAACGGAAGGAACGAAAAGAACCTAAAGGGAATTAAGAGTGAATGCATGGAATAAAAGAAAAACTAGTGAAAATAACATATGTACAAAAAGATTAACAAAGCTTCAAAGATTTTTTTTTCAAATAATAATGCAATAAACAAAACAAAACGAACAGATTCAATCCAATTAACCTCATTATGCCATACAGTCGAAGATGTACCTGTCGTGCCTTGAGATAACTTGGCATTAACCCCACAAAGATATATAATATTTAAAATAGGATTTTTAGCCACTCCCTCACACAACTCAACAAAATCAAAAGTTACAACATTTGTTCACTTTTACCGATATTGGGTTAGCACATGGAACAAATTATGGTCTTACTCTCGTGAAAACATGTTATGACAAAAATGCTCAATCATTTTCATTTTACAAAGCATGACAATGACCGACTCCAAGTTGACTAACAACAATCTTTTTCTAAAAAATATTTTCTAAAATTCCTTAATATTTACCCAGATTGGTTACATATTTCAAACCACTTACACTAGTCAAAGTAGTTTACAGTCAGTCCCGATGTCATAAGTTCAAGTCCAAGTCTAAGGAGATCTTTTGAGAGCCAAGATTATTTCCTAGTTGTAATTATTCATGCAACTTTCTTTCTTTTTTTCTTTTTTTTTTTAATATTTTGTCCCTGCACAACTCCTTTGAAGTTCTGTTCGCAAGGGTACACTTTCAATGTATCCGAAGATGCACTCATGCTTAAATGTTGGCTTGACGCGACATACCAAGATGGTGTTCACTAGGAGGGCGCTACTATGACATAAACAGAGGAGCACAGTTGTGAGGGAAGAGTAAACATCTACATGTTTAAGTTATTTGCTTGGCCTAATTCTTTATATTTTTTACCTTGACTTTTTCTATTGTTAGGACATTTCACGGCCTATTACCGTGAGAGACTTCTAAGACATTTTTTAGGGGAATGATGTAAATGCGCGAAAACCCGTAAGTATAGTTGGAAACAATGTCCTCAAGCAGGGTATTTAGAAGTGAATAGGTAAAAAAAAGACTTTTTAGAGCGTTCACTGAAATTTTATATTCATTTTATGGCTCTTTTGAATTTGGAGTTTGGATATGAATGAGCACTTACTACTTATAAGACCGGTCGTGTGTTCCAAGGACTAAACTATATCAATTTTTATGCTTCGGTGTTGATCTCCTCCACAGTACCGGGGCACCAGCAACGCCCTCTCCCGGAACTTGGCGGTGATCTCCTCCACAGTCTCCGTCGTCTGTCACATATCCAAGAACTCCCTGGCCAGCTGCTGAAGCTCGACAGCCGGCGCGAACTCTGCCCTAAACCTGGTCGCAAAGTCCGACCAAGTCATAGCCTCAACAGCTGAGGCTCCCAACGAGTCACCCACAGACTCCCACCAATCCCTAGCTCGATCTCGTAAACACCCTGCTGCGAACCTCACATTCGACCCCTCAGGGCAGAAGCTAATCATCTGTGCAGACTTAATGTCTGCAATCCATCGTCTGGCAGCTATGGGGTCCTTCGCCCCGTGAAAATCCGGTGCACCACTGCCCCGGAAGTCCTTGAAGGACAGTGTGCGGGATCCCAACTGGCCAGATGCCATGTCGCTCCTGAATGCCCTGAGGCGATCCTCCATCAACTCCAATATCCCTTCCTTGATCGAACCGAAGATAATGGGGGTCGACTCAAGGATGCCTCTGGTGATCTCTGACGCGATGAACTCGCGTAGCCCCTCATCTACTGGCTCGGAACCTGATCCCGAACCCGATCCCTCTCCTGTACTGCCAACTGCTGGCCTCGAGCGTAGTACCACCATTCTGAAATACATAAGTAATAACCGTTAGTGATACTGATACCTCTGGAGGAATCACACCTACTACAAGTTTCCTGGTCTTATCTTGGCCTTCCTCGGTTCGGGTACGGATCCTCTGCTTTCAGTAGTACGGGCCCATACTACCTTCCACATCTATCCGTACCTTCTCCAAGGACTGCCTTGACTCCACTAGGTCCCTGTCACTACCGTTGATCACCGCTACACTCATCCTAGGCTTGCCCTAGGAAAATCTCTAACTCCACTCGACCCGATCCTCAGCTGCTGAAGGCCTCCTTGTAATGCCGGTTAGCCATTACCTGAACACCATCACATGTGATGAGGCTCAGATAATCCTCGAGTAACAGATTCGTCCCTATAACGGTTAGACTCAAATGAGAGCTGCGCAATAGGGCCAAATCCAACACTCTAAGATTATTCAACCCTGATCACATGTGACGTGACGTATTCACCTAATGGCTAACTCCCATCACTCAGAATCCCACAAAGCACAAAGCAAGCAGCATTCAGACAAAAGGGAACAATCTCAAGCAAATCCGTTCTCCTAGAGAGAAACTGAACTAGCATATAGTGCTAAACTCATACTATCAGGCATAACCTAAACAAGCTATCCTACTATTGTCTACTCAATTCTAGCATGCAATTTTCATACACTGAAGCACATAAAGCAGGCACATAAGGCATCACTCCTAGATCCTTAGTCCTATTCTAGCATGTTGTTCTACTGAAACTGATAAACATAACATAAGCTTGTATGGGTACTTTTTGGAATACTTACTTGAGCTCGGCCGGTCGCGCACATCACACACTTCGTTCCTTCTTAAAACTCTTTACTTAGCTTTTCAGAAAATATTTTCTTCTTTAAAATCTTTTAATCCCTCGATTTGAGTCCAGTCACCCACGAAGGTGTGTCCGAATCCTTCAAACCAGGGCTCTGATACCAACTTGTAACATCCCAAAAATACGAGCCAAAAATTTCATTTTTAAAACATGTACTTAGCAAAACATTAGGAATAAAACGTTCAACGATCATATTATTTCACAAAAGATATTGCATGTCTGGAAAACATTTTTATAAAACATAAAGTGTCGGAGTACAAATCCCCAGGAAGATCTCATAATGCGGAATACAAAGCACGTGTGTGATGTACCGCTACCGCGCCAACCTTCGAAGAAGAGGTACCTGAAACCAAAATTGAAAACTGTAAGCACGGAGCTTAATGAGTTCCCCCACTGTACCACATACCATATAATCACATAACATACATATACTGCCGGGCATATCTGGGTGCCCGACCTACCCCTTCGGTCCTCTCGACCGGATACTGACTAGCATATCTGGGTGCTGGTCTCCCCTTCGGTTCTTACGACCGGATACTGCCGGGCATATCTGGGTGCCCGACCTAGCCCTTCGGTCCTTACGACCGGATACTGCCGGGCATATCTGGGTGCCCGACCTACCCCTTCGGTCCTTACGACCGGATACTGGGGACTATTTCACCCCTTACTACTACCACATAACACATAGCACATAATTTATCTAGCATGGCTGGGCATGACCACCCCTTCGGCCCTATCGACCGGTAACCTGGAGACTATCTCCCCTACTGTCACTAGCACATAGCATCATATCATACTAGCACATAAACATATTACATGTAGTAGCAACCTTAGATGAGTATCACAGAGACAATCATCTATCATACAACTCCTACTGGTGGGCCGGCATTGTGGTCGTAGACCCACCGCTATTGGAAGGTAACTCACCTCAAAGTAGCTGCTGATCTGCGTGGGAACTGACTGTCTGCTGTTGCTGCTGCCCCGGAAATCCTCCGGCTATAATCCCCACAAAACACTCAGTCAAATACTGTTAATAGACCTTAGGTTAAAATGACCATTTACCCCTAACCAAGCCAAGAGTCAAAGTCAAAGTCAAAGTCAACTGCCAGTTGACTTACCAACTCGCCGAGTTCCTATCCCTTTGTCTGACCATAAACCCGTCTCTACTCGTCGAGTTAGGCATTGACTCGACGAGTTTTCCTTCTAAACCAAAGGCCAAAAGTCCTTCATCCTACTCGCCGAGTTGTATGAACAACTCGCCGAGTTCATCTTCATCCGAAGAACACGCTACGCTGAGACTCGCCGAGTTGTATGAACAACTCGCCGAGTCTATTCTTGAGGCAAGAAGATTGCCTTGAACTCGCCGAGTTCCTTCATGGGTGAGTCTGGCTTCCGACTCACTAAGTCACACCCCATGACTCACTACTCCACCCCGCAAACACGAAAAAGGGGAAAACTCGGGGACTCGCGACTCGACTCGCCGAGTCCGATGAACGACTCGCCGAGTCTGTCACATGCAAATACTATATACTCGATTTTGCTTGAATCCAGCTCATACCATTCATAGATCTGGGTTTCTAGCGCATGAATAACACGTAAAGTTTCCAACGTTACATGTAAATAATCACCAAAGAAGGTATTAGGGCTCAAAATGCACTAAAAGGGTAGATCTAGGGCTTTCATGCAATATGGCTCCATAAAGGCAGTAGATCCAAGCTCCTGGAGCTCAATCATGCCTAGATCTAGAGGCTAAGCAACTTATTACAAGCCCTAATACACATTCAAGCTTGGGGAAAGGCTCAAGAAGGAATTTCATGGAGCTATAAGGGACTATAAGCATGACAACAGAGGGAAACCGAGTTATACCTCAAGGAAATCACTGAGATAGCACAAGGATGCATGGCCTCCTTCTTCTCTTCTTGATCTACTCTTCTTTCTTCTCAAAATCTTCAAGAAACACACCAAAGTACTTCAATCTCACAAGGAATAAGGGTTTGAACGATGTTGGGAGCTCTGAGGGTGAAGGGGGCAAGGTTGGGGCGCATAAGGTTGGTTTAAATAGGGTGCAAACCCTTGAAATTTAGGGTTTCATCAGACAGCAGGGACTCGCCGAGTCCAGAATGTGGACTCACCGAGTCGCCAACTTAAACGTGCCCCTAAACCCGTCTCTACTCGGCGAGTCGGGCCTACAACTCGCCGAGTCCAAGGCTAAAATGTAAAATACTTAGATAAATTTTACGTACCAGGAACCAGGTGCTACACGCGGGGGGCCCAACGCTACATGAACGGTATAGCTTCTCTTACCGTTTGTGTCAATTGCTGAACGGAGGCGTTGGTTGCAGACAAATCAGCGCGAATGTCAGCAACAGCTTGATCAATGTGATCGAAACGCCTCATGTATGTTTCATGGTACTGATTCTCTTGACGGGTGTAGAAGTAACGTGCAGTCTCTAACGAAGCAATAAAAGTGGATCCCCCTACAGTGTGAGCAGTTGAGTGAGCGGGAGGAATAGAGATGTCGTCTTCGTGGCCGACGACCGGCCGCTCAGGAGCTCTCAAAATGGGTACGGGAGCGTCTGGAATGAAATATGCAGAAGTATTCTTTGGTAGACACCACCGAGTCTGAGTGATGTCCTGCTGGAGCTGGAGGGAACTGAAGTCCCCAGCAGGAACTCAAAAATGTGGCTTACCCTGCACCAACCATGTGATACTATCGTCACCTTCTCTACGGAAGAAGGATGAGGCTACAAGGACATTGGATGTGATGGTATTAGAGCCTTGTGTGATTTTCTCGAGATCCGAGCGCTTGCTCTCAAAAATCTCGGCATAAGCAAGGCCGGTGACAAGATAAGAGATAATCCCGCCACAATGGATAGGGTCGGAATTGCTGGTAGAGACCTTGAGAAGTTTGGAAGCATGGAAGGCGCCAAAATGTGGTCTCTTCAAGCCTCTGACCATGCACCAAAGAATTTCTAACTCCATCTTACCGGCTCTGCTAACGTCTTCTTGGGGGAAGACAATGTTAGCAATAATTCAGAGAGCCACCGTTAAGACCGGATGGATGATATGAGATGCTTTAGCGGATTGAGCCTCATACACTTCAAGTCCCGTGATTTCCTTCCAAAAGGCTTTGGCTTGGGTTTTGAAAAGCTTATTTTTCTCTCGCGTGTAGCCTAATTTAGGACCATAAGTATCGAATTTAGAAATCCCACCAAACCCACTAAGATCGTCTAGACTCGGTAAAAATTGCAAACGCATGAGACGGAATGAGAGACATTTGGCATTGTCATTGAATTCCAAAGATTGTAAAAATTCAATGGTTGTATTTTTATACGATTCTATTGGTGCCAAAGTGAGAAGTTTCTCCCAACCGATGTTGCTAAACAATCTACGGACGCCATCATAAACTCCTAGTTCTTGGAGAGTGGGAATATCTACAAACCGCTGCTGAGAATATTCGTGGTCCTTCAAGTGAAGGAATTAGTCACGGTGCTCAAGAGAATTATGAATAATGGTGGTGACACCATATTTGGATTCCAATTGTTCTTTTGGCTTTGGATTTTTGCGTTTTGGCATGATGACAAACCGAATTTATGACAGACAAGTGGTGACCAAAGACTAGAACACAGCTAGACAAGCACGAATGAACAATTATATGAAGCACAAGAACGGATTCACAATAATTCTAGCCAAAAAAATTTAAAGTCAATGCGTAAAACTTGAGATATGAAAGGAATGTACTGTTCAAACGCTTGAATTTGTGGTGTTGGCTTGTATTGTTCACTTCATCTTCAACCTCAAGAAAGCTTGAACTCTTCAATGGTGGAATGCCCCAATTGGAGATGAAAGCTTCCAATCTTCCTTCCAAAAGCACCTCCCCAAGCTTGTTCTTCAATCCCTATATAAGATTTTTGAAACCCAATACAAGAATCAATTCAAACTTTACAAATCAAGAATTAGGGTTTATGATGAAAAATCCAATTTTAACCCAATAATAGAGGTATTCAACCTGAATGATGAATGAGATGAAGTTAGGAACCCATAATAACATACCTTTGTGCCTTAATCTTGGATTAATTGAAAGAAAAATCGAGAATTGATAAGGGTTGTGGAGGTTTTGGTCTAGAATGATGAGGAGGGGGCACGACCATGAGAAAAAAAAAGAAGACGAGAGAAACGCACGGTTAGTTGAAGACCCAAGTCCATCGATCGAGGATGCCTTCACCCGTTAAGTTTGTCAGTGAGTTCTAGTCCTTAGGGGCTGTGCGTGTTTTTGTGATTATCGGGAGCTAGCGGCGACTAAGCACGGACCGTGCGTTTTTGAACCATGGCCATGAGTTTTTTTTCTTTAAAGATCGGACTTGCAATATGGACGCACGGTCTAGCCTTAGGCCGTGCGTTTTGCTCGTGCGATTTGAAGCTAGCCCTTGCACATTTTCTTTTCTTTGTAATACTCGATGACACGCATGACTAGAGCTTAGGCCGTGAGTTTTGGAGTCTACCCATGAGTTTTCAGCTTTACCTATGCCAAATTTTTTTTATTAACATCAAATTCACGTTTTTTTTTCAAAACCAAATTTTCTTTGACCATTAGATGGGAAAGTTATTTGTATGGAACCCTCGAAAAGACTCAAAAACATTGAAACACGGAAGAAATAGGGTGAAATAAAGAAAATGGAAGGAAATACTCCCGAGTTGCCTCTCGGTTAGCCGCCCTTGCTTCAAGTCTTTGGCTTGACTTTGCTCTTTTGATTTACTCAATGTAGTCCCGACATTCCAAGCTATCAACCTCCATGTATTTCTCTTCGAAACCTTCATAGAAGACCTTTAACCTATGACCATTAAAATTGAACACTTTTCCAGTTTTGTTACTCTTAATCTCAACTGCACCATGATCAAATACAATAGTAACAATGAACGGTCCCACCCACCGGGACCGTAACTTACTGGAAAACCATTTAATTCGAGAGTCATAGAGTAATTCCATTTGATCAATCTCAAAGGTATTACGGGAGAGGTGCTTATCATGGAATACTTTGGTCTTGTCATTGTAGATGCATGAACTCTCGAATGCTTCATTTCTTATTTCTTCCAACTCTTGAATCTCTAACTTTCGGTGAACACCCGCTTCATCCATCTTCATGTTTAGCTTTTTGACAGCCCAAAAAGCTTTGTGCTCTAATTCAACAGGATGATGACAGGCTTTCCCAAACACAAGTCTATAAGGTGACATCCCAATTGGAGTTTTATATGCAGTTCGGTATGGCCAAAGAGCAACTTCTAATATTCGAGAGGATTTAGAGAGTAAGAAAGATATGAGATGCGTAAGAGAAATACTTGAAGATAATTCAGATTGGTAGATGTGTAAGCCTATTTAAACTATGAAAGAATGAGCTCTATATATAGAGACTCAAGAATTACATTTTATCCACTCTTTAAGAGTAGCCATGCAAGGCATACTGGACAATAGAAAGTATTACAGAAAAGATAGATAAAATTAAAGTAAGTAAGAAGAAGACTGCGGTTGGATAGATGGCTTCGGATGACGCTGCTGATGAGAGCTTGACTGCAGATGCTTGTGGGCTGCGGTAGGCTAAGTTAAGAGGGTCACTTCATGTTTCAAAAATTTCCGCCTAAGTGACCTCTAACTTTTTCTTCACTTATCAAGTTTAAGGAACTTGATCAAAATCCACCAAAACTTTCTAATATTTTCCAGCCAGGTGATCCTCCTTAAAATCTCGAATTTGACTTTGGTAGTTGTGTGTTTCGATTTTTCTACTGCGTTTCGACAGATTTCAAGTTGCTTCTTTGAAAGATGGTTCATGGAGGTCATGATAATGAAGTATTTGGCCTGATCGGTCTTCCTTTTGAAGATGACTCCAAGTTTAGGGAAGTTTGTTGCACCTAGGGATCTTTCTTGATAACCTTCGGTAGGTATCGGTGTAGGATCTAGTGGCGGTAGATCAAACTTCTTGGTAATGGTTGGGTGGATGTCCACATAGATCTTTGCAAAGTCGTAGACCGTTTCCTTCAGAAAAATGCTTGCCCTTTCAAGAGCTATCTTCATTTTGGGATACTTTTCACACTTATTTTGGAACACCTTTGCTATAAGAAAGACTTCTCCTGGGTTCATACACGGGAAGTTAGCTTGGATGCGGATATAGTCCTAATTCCTTCTTGTGAGTGTGTATTGTACGAAGTCATCCTTCATAAATTTGCAGGGCTTGAAATTCTTGACTACTGATGGTTTATCGTTAGACCAGATATTCTCTATGGAGAGGCATGTTTGGCATAGAATCGATTGAGTATCTTGAATTCCATGGGCAGTCTTTTGTGATCCGGAAGGCTATGGTCAAATTGCTCAAATACTGTGAAGTATTTAGCATTTGGGGAGATTGGAACATCCCAGTAGCCATTAGAGGGGGATTCAGCATATGTGAGATATGGTTTGTAGTCATCGTCTAGCAGTCTGCGGTGGGGATTGATCCAAGAGTTTATCAAGGATTCATCCATGACAGTGTCGAAACCGCATTCTCTCCATATGATCTCGGCAAGTTTAGCTGCTTTCCAGTCAGCTTTCTTCTGTTTGGTGACGGGAGAGTCATTTGAGCTGGGAGACGACATGTGATCTGCTAGATTCTTGAAGTGAGGTGGAGTTTCAGGTCGTTCAGGAGAAGGAACGATTTTTTGTTGCGATCGAGGAGACTGATTGCTTGGACTCTTGTGAGGAGATGGTTGCGGTGACGGTTGCGGTGAAGGAATTTTCTGAGAAGCACTGTTGGATTGATGATCTTCTTCATAGTGTTCTTCTTCTTGATGTTCTTCTTCAGTTCCCCCTCTTGAGGAGTTTAGACCCGGAGCCTCCTCAAGCCATTTTTTGAGACCATCGACCTTGGCACACACTTACTGAAAATGGGTTTTGAGAACATCAGCCAGTTGCTGATTGTCAGGAATGGTGGTGTTAAAGAGTAGCCGATGAATCTCCTTTTTCAGTTGCAGAATTTCAGGACCATGGAAGTTTGAAGATAAGGATCGTTGGAGTCTGTTGATGGTTGCATGAAGAATTGAGACAGTGGACTTATAAGCAGTGTGAGTCTCAGCTATCAGTTTCTGGGAAAGAGAGGATTGGTCTGCAATGGCTGTTTGCAGATTGTCTTTGATTGCGGATACCTCAGAGATGAGGCGCTCCGCAGCAGCCATGAATTCCTTGTGATCTGCTTGGCGATTGTTGTCAAGGGACTGAATTCCCATTTCTACCTTGAGAAATTCTCTCAGCAGCTAGCTGTTCCCTTCTCTCCAAACGTTCAATCCTTTCGATCAAGGACTGCGGTACTGGATGGTCTTCTAATTGCGGTTGAGTTGACTTGACTGCGGCAAGTATTTGATCTACTTTGGATTGTAGAGTTAGGAATTCTTTTCTTGAAATGACCATCTTCTTCTTTTTCTTTTTCTCCTTGGGCTTAGAGGTTGAGTGTTGAGAACCACTTGATTCCTCTACTTCATCAAACATCACGAGGTCATCATCCGAAGGACTGGGCTGATTAACCTCATGTAGATCAACGTCATCACAATCGAAGGTAGGAGCAGAGCTGACTTCAATTTCGGTGCCTGCATCTTGAGAGTCTTTGGCAGTTGGAGATGGAGGGGGCTTTGAAGGAGTTTGATCAGCAGTTGCCTCTTGAGCTTTGCCAATTGTATCGGCCATGTTTTCCATCAAAGCTTGAACTTTACAGATAGTAGATACGGTATTGGCATTATTGATTGCATCTGCCCAATACTTCGCTACGAACTGGATTTCTTGTTGTTTCTGTTGAAGCTGCTTTGTTTATCATGCCTTTCTTGCTTGGAATGCCCTATGGAAAGTGACATATTTCTTGGCTTCAGCTTCATTTGATGGTTGATACTTGCTCCATGAATCATTTAGAACGATTTCGTCAATTCCTTGGTATCGCACCGAGGTGTCCCTTGGGTTCACAAATCCTTGCACATTGGTGCTCACCGTGCCTAAACCAGCTGTTACAGATGTAAGCATATTAGGATTTCCTGTGCTTCCTTGGTCTCCTTGACCTAGGTTCAAGTCTGGCCTTGGCTCAGTTCTGGCAAAGGCTGAAGAGTCGCCTTGCGGTTGGGAAGGTGTTTGAAGTGTTTGGGTAACAAACAAAAGTATGGAGTTTAACTCCTCTGGGGAAAAGAAATGAAGACGGGAAGCCCTGGAGACCTTAGGGCGGGAGCTAGATCCATCATCTTGGGATTGACCTGGGTGGAGTCTCCACGTTGCGGTGAAGCAGACGCACCTTAAGGACTACCGGAGCATTTTGAGAGGCTGATTCGAATGGGTGTGCGGCCACCTTAAGGACTACCAGAGCATTTTGAGAGGCTGTGGTATCAGTCCGGTCACGCATTTGGCATGTGGGATCGGTTTTTCTTTTCTTAAGGATTGCGATGGGTTGATCGTCCTCATCAGAATCACTACTAGAGGAGAGGGAGATTGATGTTTGCTTGGTTCGACATTTATTATCACTGGTGGGGTGATTTTCCTTTTCTTTGAAGGATTGGATTGTTTGGGAGCATACTTTTTCTTAGGAGTGCCTTGTTTCTTGGTATGGCGAGTGCCTTGATGAGCATAGGCTAACTGTTTGCGTCTTTGGGATAATGACAGGTTGGAAAGAGTAGTGGAGGATGGGACTGCGGTACTACTAGGAACAGTGATTGCGGATGGGGTTTGAAGAGGCGGGGTAGGAAGGTATGGGGAAATACCTTCCGTAGCCTCAATATGGTCTGAGACATCAGAAGTCTGAAGACCAAGAGTAGAGAGAATGTGGGTTGGTAGTCTTCTAATGGGTCCAAAAATAGATTGATCAGATGAGGGATTGTACCTTTTAAGATCCTTAGTGACAAAAAGGTTGATGTCGTTGCCCATGTTAAGTCCTGCATCCGCATGGAGATCTGAGATGCAAAGAGACTAGATCCTTGCAAACGTGAGTTTGGTAGGGTTCTCTCTTGGGATTTCCTTTGGAATGTATTGCAAGAATTCGTCCAATAGTATCTAACCGTAGTTGACGTCATGGCCGGTGAAGATACTTCATACTAACTCTAGGGGCTTGAGTCTCATGTTATCCGTGCCTTCGGTTCTGGCGGATAGACTGCAGATCACAAAATGACAAACAAATTTCCAAACCGCAGGCAATTGATTTTTCTTGAATTCTCCAATTCCTTTGATCTTCTTTTGATATCCCATCTGGTAAAGCGCCGAAAGGATGTCCGCCATGGATGGAGTGAAAACCTTGATTGAGGGATGAACAAGGAGGTTAATGGAATTGAGAAACTTTTCTTTAGTCAGAATGACCAAAGAATCGTTAATGAGGTTCAGATGCACTTCTTGAGGATTCTCGAGTGGTCGATACACTGAGAAGGCACACTCGAATAGGGTTGAAAGAGGAACAATGTATGTGAATGAATCGAAGGGTCCATACAGAGGGTGATTGGACAGAAACTAGATCATCAGCGTTGTTGGAGCATTGTAAAAGGAATGCTCTTCGAACACAGCCTTGAATTTGCTTGAGGTAATCGTAGGTGTAGGATGTCTTGAGGCAGTGTCTGAACCAGTAGGGTTTAGTGATCTAGATGCCTTGGACTGTTTATTGGATACGCCTAATTTCACCATTGTACGGAGTTGAAGAAGCTTTGTAAGAGAAGGAAAACAGAGTGCAAGATAAGATTTGAAGTTCAGAGAGCATAAACTTTTCTTCGGGAAGAAGAAGGTTTTATAGTGGCTTATTGGAGCGGGAAACAATTTTACCCTAAGTGAATTTGGGTGTTTTTCTTGAATTAAGAGAGTTAATCTCAATCATAGATTAAGAAGAGGATTAAATCTGTATTTTGAGACTTACCAAAACGGGTTTGCATTAAATGAAATGTCAGGCTCAAAACCCACGTCTGGAGAACGTGTGGTGAGGAAGAGATTAATCCGTGGGGTAAAGGGAAGTTGTAACAGATTAGATGTTTTAGGATAATAAGAAGAGACAGATTAAAGAGGATTTGATTTTGGGAAATCTTTCTTTTTGTCATCATACCTAAAATAGGTCTGACACGAGGTTTATTTAAAAAAGATGAGACAGTTACGCAAAGAATGTTTTTCTTTAATGTTTTCTATATTTAATGAGGGATCATTAAATAGCACACCATGTTTTTTTAGTTAAAAAAATGTAACAGTTTGAAAATCGATTAAAGTGCCTGCAGTTGAGAAAGTGACTACGGATTGAAACTTCATTGCGGATGGATCATTTGCCATCGGATGGATGATATATGGTTGCGGTAGATAGGATATATCAAAACCATCTATCATAAATAACTTCAACTCGGACCGCAACGGAGACCAAGGATGGTCTACGATACCTACCAATTCAAAAAGAATTGTGGATCCGGATTCATCATTCTTAACATTTGTAAGAAACTGTTGACTTTTGTAGAGTCAAGTGCCTTTGTGAATACATCAAAAATCTCTTCATGAGTATGGACAAAAATTAGTTCAATGTTACCTTTTAGGATGTGGTATTTGATGAAGTGATACCGTAGTTCAATATGCTTGGTCTTGGAGTGCTGAATAGGATTGTAAGAAATCGCTATAGCATTTTCAGAGTCATAATAGATTGGTATCCGCATCATTCTGTATCTGTAGTCTAATAGTTGTGTTTTCATCCATAAGACTTGAGAACAACAGCTGGCAGCGACCACATATTCAGCTTCTGCGGTAGACAATGATACACAATTTTGTTTCCTTGATGACCAGCTGATGAGTCTTCCACCCAGAAATTGACATCCACCTGAGGTACTTTTACGATCAAGTTTGCATCCGGCATGATCCGCATCTGTGAATGCTTGAAGACTGAAGTCATTTCCTGTGGGATACCATAATCCAAGAGTTTTGCTACCCTTCAAGTACCATAGAATTTGCTTGGCTGTGGTCATGTGTGATATATTTGGGTCAGCCTGGTACCTTGTGCATACACCCGTTGCAAAGACTATATCTAGTCGGCTTGCGGTGAGGTACATCAAGGAGCCAATAATACCTCTATAAGTCTTGTGATCAACAGATTCGCCTGAGGGATCAACATATATCTTATATCTGAAGGCCATGGGGACCTTAGCCGAAGAACAGTTGTTCATTGAATATTTCTTTAATAGTTATGAGGTGTATTTTTCTTGATGAATGAGTATCCCTTGAGGGACTTGTTTCACTTAAAGTCCTAGAAAGAAGTTAATCTGTCTATTCATGCTCATTTGGAACTTGTTGGTCATGAGCTTAGCGAATTCATCCACCATCATTTGATCAGTTGAGCCAAAAATGATATCATCCACGTATATTTGTACAAGAATTAGATGATCAACATTTATTTTTCAAAATAAAGTGGGATCAATCACACCTCGTTTGTAACCGGAAGAGACAAGAAATTCAGATAGAGTCTCATACCATGCTCTTGGGGCTTGTTTTAGACCGTTGACTGCCTTTTCAAGCTTGTATCAGTGGTATGGGAATTCAATAGTTTCGAACCCCGAAGGTTGCTGAGGATAAACCTCCTCTTTTAATTCACCATTGAGAAAAGCACTTTTCACATCTATTTGATGAACCTTGATATTTTTGTGCGTTGTGTATGCTAAGAAGATCTGGATGGCTTTCATTCGTTCTACCGGAGCATACGTTTCATCATAGTCAATGCCTTCAAGTTTACTATATCCCTTGGCAACAAGCCTTGCCTTATTTCTGACAACCACACCAGATTCATCCAACTTATTCTTGTACACCCATCTAGTGCCAACAATGGTATGGCCTTGCGGTTTTGGAACGAGCTGCCAAACCTTGTTCCTTTTGAATTATTCTAGCTCTTCTTGCACTGCGGATATCCAGTCTGGTTCTAGTAATGCTTCTTTGATCGATCGGGGTTCGACTGAGGACAAAAACACTGCGTAGTGACAGTGATCGGATAAGTCCTTGGATGATCGAGTCTGGATTCTTGCGGATGGATTGCCGATAATTTGACCTGGTGGGTGGTCTCTCGTCCATACGTGTAGACGGGGTTGCAGATGATCAGCAGCTGCGGTAGAGGGGATGTCTTTAATATCAGAAGACTCTGCGGTTAGAGAAGGAAGTTCCCCCGGGACTTGAGAACATCCTGCTGAATTGTCTTGAACTGGGAAGGCGGGATCAGAATTTTCTTGGGCAGATGGCGAAGGTTCCCCCTGGAGTGTAGAAGGGAGTTCGCCTTGAACCTACGAAGGTTCCCCCTGGATTGCGGATGGGAGTGTGATAATCCTTGAATCTGTTCTTGTGTCAATGTTTTCTATGTTTTCGTCATCCGAATCCGAAGAGACGTTTGATGATTGCAACTCTCTGCAGATTGGAGCTTCATCTTCTGGTATTGGAATTAGAGGCAGGAATATCACTTTCTAGAATTGTTGTGGTTTCTGTTGATGGAGCGGTGTTGCGGATGTGATAGTCATCAAATTTCACATTGAAGCTTTCAATTATCAACCTTGTATGTCTAATGAGAACTCGATAAGCAACCTTGTTAGTGAAGTAGCCAAGGAAAATGCCTTCATCAGAATTTGGTGCGAATTTGTTGAGATGATCTTTGTTCTTGATTATGAAGCATCTACACCCAAATATATGAAAGAATCGGAAATTTGGCTTGCGGTTGTTAAGGCCCTCATATGGTGTTTTGTTGAGACGTTTGCACACAATGCTTCGATTTTGTACAAAACATGATGTGGCCACTGCTTCGGCCCAGAAGTAGAGTGGACAGTGTGCAAAGTTGAGCATAGTTCTGGCAGCTTCTACTAGAGTGATGTTCCTTTGTTCTACTACCCATTTTGTTGTGGCGGGTAAGGAGCTGAGAAGTTGTGAGTAATCCATTTGGAAACCAAGAAACTATTTAGGAGATGGTTAGTAAACTCGGTTCCATTATTACTTTGGATACCTCTAAATGGTAATTTGATCTGAACTTTAATTTCCTTGATAAAGTTGATCAACACATGTGGTGTTTCTGACTTGAGTCGAAGAAAGAAGACCCATGTGAAACAAGTGAAGTCGTCCACTATAACCAGTATGTATTTTTTGTGATAAAGACTGGCTACGGTAGATGGACCGTAGAGATCAATGTGTAAGAGTTCCAATGGTTCCGAAACTGAGGAGTCAATCACCGTGGGGTGACTTGCCTTGAATTGTTTTCCACACTCACATGCAGGACAGAGAGTATCATTGCTGAACTTGAGGATTTGAAGAACTCTGAATAGTTCTCTGGTGACCAAATTGTTGATGTATCTGAAGTTAAGATGAGCGAGCTTACGGTGCCATAGCCAGCTGACTTCGGATACGACTTTGAATAGAAAGCGTAACTGCGGTTTGCCTATGATCAGAGATACATCCAAAGGGTACATAGTACCTTCGGATCTGGACTTGATCAGACAATTGCTCCTATCGCTTGTCATTACATTCCAAAATTGGTCATCAAATTAAACATGATAGCCTGCTTTACATAGTTGACCAACACTGATTAGATTGTGTTTAAGGCCTTCTACATAAGCAACCTTTTGAATAGAGAAGTTTCCTGCTGTAAGAACACCATAACCTCGGATTATCCCATTCACATTGTTCCCAAATGTAACATTACCACCATTGTAAGTTGGCCTGAAATCTCGAAGGTATTCTAACCTTCTCATCACATGCAAGGAGCAGGAACCGTCGATTAACCATTCTTCTTCTTCTTGTTCCTCCTTGCACAAGGCCTGAAAATTACATGGTTAGTTTAGGCATCCAAACTAGTTTGGAGCCTGGGACAACATATGTGTTTCTGATTGATGCATGAAACGAGGTTGTAGGGACTGGTTTCGTGTCAACTTTTAATCCTAGTCTTAGGTGTTTGTGAGTTTTTGGAGCGTTGTGCCTTTTTGAAAAGTTACGAGATTTCTAAAAAGGATCAGTTTTGACATGAGATAACCTTTTCTGACAACTACATTGACATTGACAAGCTGAAATTTTGTCAAGCAAGTTACAAATAATTCCTATGATCTTCTAAACTCATAAGTTCATGAACATGCATATCAACAATTTCAAGAATCATAAATAAACCATATAAAACTTGAAATTTTGATATTAGCCATTGAAAATGGATTAGCATAACCATTACACCATCTAAAACAAGTTTTATAAGACCAAAATAGTTTAGGGTGATGTTTCTAGTGCATTTTCAGCAGCAAAACTCGAAAATATGCATTCTGGGCTCCTACTCGTTGAGTGCACGAACCTAATCGACGAGTAGGATGAATTAACTCATGGACTCGTCGAGTCCCCCCATGGACTCGGCAAGTTCATGCTACAAAATGCAGAAAACTAAGTTTTTTCAACAAGTTTGCATCAAGTATCAAATAAACAAGCGTAGGCTCTGATACCACTGAAGGGTTTTGAGCATTCTAACACTCCTAAGGTGTACATGCAACCCTAGAAACCTTGGATCTATGTTTTACTATCATACATGCAAAATTGTTTTTCTAAGGTTCTTAACCTATCTAGCATAGCATGCGAAACTTTTAAACATAAATTCTAGAAGAAGAACATACCTTTTTGTTGTTTGGATTCTTTGAGAACCTTGTGATCCTAGCACCTCAAGTGTGATACCTCAAATGTCTCACACAATGCCACAACAATTAGAATAACCTTGAGAGAAGTTCACTAACACCTCAAAATCGGCTAGCCCTCTTTCATGCTTGTACAAGTCCCGATTTTGCTAGTCTAGGGTTCTTTAAATAGTTGTGGCACAAGTAGGGTTACACCATGTAAGCCCTAATTGTCGTGGCTTTCCATATTCCATGATTCATGGGTTTGTAACCTCCATGGACTATCCATGGAGCACCTTATGGGGTTTAACCCAATCCATACAAACCATGGATCATTAGCCCACTATATAAGAATAGATGATTTACACAATCAACCCCATATATTTCATTAGTCTCTTTTTGATCACTTAACGAATTCCAAATTATTTCTTTGAACAATACTAATTAAATAGTATTATTAATATATTAGAACTTATAATATATTAATTGTCCTTAAGTGTCCTTTCTCTCATTTAGTCTATCCAAGTGTTGCAATGCCATGCAACCCAAATGGACCATGCTAATCGGGTCAAGTACATTCTAGAAATAGTTATGAACTTAGACACCTAATCCAACAGTTATGATCCCTTTTTGATTTATGCAAAGAGTTAAATTTGTCAGAATTGTTTTGCATAGATTTTTTTTGAAAATATTTTTCTACCGCGGAGTTTGTTGAAACCTTTTTCCTTGAAAATTGTGACGTTTTATTTTTTATAACCTTGGGAATTGACTCAACTTTTCTTTTCTCAATGCGAGATTTAATTTCAACTTTTCAGGCATGCTTTGCTTCATCCTTTGGCGACAAAATGTTAGAGTTGTTTACCATAGGTCTTTTTCGGTTGAAAAGTTTGGACTTCAATGGGTCTAGGTGAAGAGTCATATGAACTGTAGAGTTCATGACATCTAGAATATTGTCCAATTTCAAAATTGTCCATTCTTACTCATTGTGGAAAATTTTGAATCTTTGTGGTTGACTTAACAAAAGTCTCCAATGAGACTTTTGTTATAGGTGAAGAATGAGATACCATATCCAGGATAGATTGTTCCAATGACTTGAATTAAATGATAATAATTGGAGAGTTCCAAGGTTTCTAGGAGAATCCCTTCTATGACACAATTATTTCTCAATTCAAGTAGTTTTCCAAAATGACATTGTATGTCTTCAAGGTAAGTCTTTTCATTGATTAGGAAATGAAAGGTCCTGTCAGGTGGGACATAAGGATGTTCAACATCAAATCACGATGATGATTTCTATTTGGTGTTATAACCATTTAACCAACCCCAACTATAAGTGTTATCTACAAAACCCGTATTAACTAGATTTTGATTGCTTCACTTTCATTAAATAGCTTTTCCATTAACTGATTTAAACATACAAGTTTTGCTCTGGCTAAATCTCTTTGATTAAAAGAAACATCTAACTGAGTTTCACTATGAAATCTAGCACCCTTTTCTAACTTCAAGTATGTTTCTAACATAGTGACCTTAAGCTTCTTGTGTTATAGTATTCCTCTCAAGTGATACTGCTATTGGGTCGATATGTTCTTTTCATCTAAGGCTTTGTTAGAATCTGTAAGGACGTCAACACACAATCGAGTGAGTTTTTTCTAGGTGAGGTTCACAGTCATGCATGCTATAGTTATGTGACTGTATCATAAATTTTACCCACTCAACGATGTTGATGCTTCCTTCCTTTGCCATGAATCAATAGTTTTTCTTCAGCCTTGTGGATCCATCTTCGTTGTCATCACCCTTCCTTGCAACGAGACATAGCTTGCCTTATTTCTTTTTGTTATCAGTTTCATCATCTTCATCTCCTAAGGACAATACTTGATGATCTCTTCACACTTGTACCACAAAAGCTTTTTCAATCGCTATTTCCTTGTCTTCAACCTCCTGAGCCATTCTGAGATAGAATTATTTGTCATTCACCATATTAGCCTTACAGTCTCTAGCAAAGTGTTTCTCCTTGTGACATTTTTGGCATATGAGAACTCCGTCTTTCTTCTCTTTAGTATCAACTACGACGTTAGAAGGATTGTCTTCTTTTGGAGCTTCAGTGGAGTTGGTAACCATCAAATGTTTGTTATGAGAATGTGGTTGATATGGTGGGTTTCTAGATATCTGGAAGGTTAAGGATAACAGTGAGGAGGGTTGTTCTGCGGATTGTAACTATGGTTAAAGGGTGGTATGGTAAACTGCAAATTTTTATGATAGTTTGGTGGCGGAAGCCTATTGAACCGTTGGCTAACAAAAGCTAATGCATTTTGAAAAGCTTCTTTGTTATTAGGTTGTATCTCCGATTAATTTGATTGTATTGTGTCGTCATATGAGGTTTGGTATGAGGACTCTCCAATATAAAGATATTGAGGTGGTCTGTTGGTATACTACAATGAATGAGTGACCAAGGCATAGCTTGCCTCGCTTCCTTTTGTTATCAGTTTCATCATCTTCATCTCCCAAGGACAATACTTGATGATCTCTTCACACTTGTGCCACAAAAGCTTTTTCTATCTCTATTTCCTTGTCTTCAACCTCCTCAGCCATTCCGAGATAGAAATATTTTCCATTCACCATATTAGCCTTATAGTCTCTAGCAAAGTGTTTCTCCTTGTGACGGTTCTGGCATATGAGAACTCCGTCTTTCTTCTCTTTAGTACCAACTACGATGTTAGAAGGATTGTCTTCTTTTGGTGCTTCAGTGGAGTTGGTAACCATCAAATGTTTGTTATGAGAATGTGGTTTATATGGTGGGTTTCTAGAATATTTGGAAGGTCAAGGATAACAGTGAGGAGGGTTGTTCTGCGGATTGTAACTATGGTTAAAGGGTGGTATGGTAAATTGCAGATTTTTGTGATAGTTTGGTGGTGGAAGCCTATTGAACTGTTGGCTAACAAAAGCTAATGCATTTTGAAAATCTTCTTTGTTATCAGGTTGTATCTCTGGTTCATATGACTGTATTGTGTCGTGATATGAGGTTTGGTATGAGGACTCTCCAATATAAAGATACTGAGGTGGTCTGTTGGTATACTACAATGAGTGAGTGACCAAGGCATAGCTTGCCTCACTTCCTTTTGTTATCAGTTTCATCATCTTCATCTACCAAGGACAATACTTGATGATCTCTTCACACTTGTTCCACAAAAGCTTTTTCAATCGCTATTTCCTTGTCTTCAACCTCCTAAGCCATTTTGAGATAGAATTATTTGTCATTCACCATATTTGCCTTACAGTCTCTAGCAAAGTGCTTCTCCTTGTGACGTTTCTGGAATATGAGAACTCCGTCTTTCTTCTCTTTAGTACCAACTGCGGTGTTAGAAGGATTGTCTTCTTTTGGTTCTTCAGTGGAGTTGGTAACCATCAAATGTTTTTTATGAGAATGTGGTTGATATGATGGGTTTTTAGGATATCTGGAAGGTTAAGGATAGCAGTGAGGAGGGTTGTTCTGCGGATTGTAACTATGGTTAAAGTGAGGTATGGTAAACCACAAATTTTTATGATAGTTTGGTGACAGAATCCTATTGAACCGTTGGCTAACCAAAGCTAATGCATTTTGAAAAACTTCTTCGTCATTAGGTTGATCTCCGGTTCATATGATTATATTGTGTCGTGATATGAGGTTTGGTATGAGGACTCTCCAATATAAAGATATTGAGGTGGTCTGTTGATATACTACAATTAGTGAGCGACCAAGGCGAGTGGTCTGCCAAGATCTATACAACCTTTCATCACCATAGATTCTTGAGCCTGAATTTCACCATAGAGTTTGTATAGCAAAATGGTTTTAATCTTGCTTTCTCCTTGAACTATCATCTTCCACATGGTCCATAGTTTTCCCAAACCATTTAGGAACTACAATTTTGTTTCAATATCACTTCGAGTGATACCTGCATTTGAGTGTTTGGTGACGATGAGGTTGAATATTTTAAAGGAATCATCAAGTCTTTCTCTAGGGAGATTTTTGAGGTTGTTGAAGTTGTTCAACATTGTGGTTAGCTTTTATCTTGAGCTTGTTCGATTCCTTCATAGAGACTCTTAAGAACTTCCCATATTTCTTTTGCATATTTGTAGTTAATAATAAGATCAAAGATGTCATGAGGAAATCCACAAGATATTTCATAGAAAACATTTTCAATTTTCTCCACCTTGTCTATGTCATCGTTGGTAGGTATGGTCAGGGAAACCTGACTACCTCCAAGTATGACTTGAGCTCCATTAGTGACAATGGGTGTAAGGATAGGTACGTGTGGTCCTTTTTATATAGATCTCCAAACTTCATTTCCTTCTTAAATATCTCTTCATTCTTTGAGACCAATGATGATATTCAGTTACAACAAGTATTGGAACTCGATTAGAACCTCTAACATTGTTAGATACTTTTGACGAGTAAGGTTGTGCCATTTTCCTTGATTTGAAAAAGGTGACCTAAGTGGTCTAGAGGGCCTTTTAAATTAGATTTGTTTTTATTTTGAAAAGATTATGTATTTTCAAAGAAAGTTAAAAAGCAACCACTTTGGCTCTGATACCAATTGTTGAGAGCATAACTTAGTAATAAATAGATTATGTTCCAAAATTTAAGTTAATCTCATGGATCTTTGATAAAGCTAAACAATAAAAGATAGCAAACTTATAAAGGAAACATAACAACAACATACATCATTAAATATAAACTTGTTGAAGATATACTTGTTGAATTGTAACTTGGTTTGAAGTAAAACACAAGTTATTAAATGAAGGACAATAGAGTATGAATGATAAGAAGACTTGTATTTCAAGGTGATAAGGTTACAAGGAAGATGGAATCAGACATACATCAAATCGATACTAAGATTGTCTATTTATAGAAGGAAATAGTACAAGTCTACAATAAGATAATACAAAAGTAATCACTGACTATCACGACGATGCTTGGCAATACCAAACTAACAAGCAAAGTCAGAAAAGGTGTTCATTACTTTTCTGACACTATGGTATTACAAAAGACATAAACTCCTTTCAACACTTCACAGAGCCTTGTTTATCTTTGATCTTTATAAGTCTTCAGTCAAGACAAAATAAGTCCTTGCTATCACTTCTCATCGGAATACTTTGCTATTTCAACCATTCAAGTTATTGCATCACTGATACACTCCATAGCTATTGAGGGTCACTTTCTTGATTCAAACATTCTTATAGCCATAAGAAATGAAATGTACTTTCATCGTCATGCTTATCATCACACTAAGAAGCAGAAATCCATATCTATTTTCACTACTATTTTGTAACACTGTGTTCTTGGTAAGCACTATTTCAGAATTTTAGCTTCAATTCTTAACCTTAAACCCTTCTCAAAACGTGAGCGCTGAGGTGTCACAACGTGAGACCCAAATGGACGAATCGCGCATATTTTGATTCTCATAATGTGCGCCCTTAAGGGTAACGACGTGAGGCGCGACTACGAGGAAACCATAATTTTAGGGATTTATTTCTATATTCAAAGGAAGTGAGGGCTAGGGCTAGCCCACCTACAGTCTCCATCACCTCCTTACACTCCACTTTGAAATGCTAACACCCATATTTGATATTGAGCTCATTTGTGGAGATTCTAGCCAAAAGGAAGAAGAGGAAGAGCTTCTAATTCGTCATTTCTATATTCAAGTCTCATCATCAATCATCTACTCACCTTCTGGACCTTTGTGAGTTCCAAAGTTCATTGCTTTTTGAGTTTATAAGCTTAGATGTATATTTTTATGCCTAAGCCTTCATGTATAGGATGATATAGTGTTTGGGATCCATAAAGTTGCCAACTGTTTGGAGCTCCAGTGTTCCTTGGGTAATATAAGTGTTAAATTTGGAGTATGGTTGAATTTTGCTACTCTTGTATGAGCTTCTATAACTATTTATTCTTTTTGTGCCCTAGTTTGAGTTTGTGACATGCATTGGACATGCATATCAAAAAAGCCACGATTTTTATGATGATCTAGAGTAGGTAAGGCATTCTAGAGGTTTTGGTTGCTTGTCTAAAAGTGTAAAGAGTTTTATTAAGCATTTATGTGCAGAGTGTCCTTACGACATGAACAACTAGGTGTAATGGCGTGAGGATGAAGTTTCTTGATTATGCTTTCTTATTAGGTCACTACGTAACCGCTAGAAGGGAATGATGTAACAAGTGGCTATAGTATATTTGAGTGTGGATTTGACCTTGACCTTTTACCAGGGGTTTTACCATGTTTGAATTCAGGGTATTTTTGGGTAATTTGAGTAGTAAATTGAGTTTTGATCGTTATTTATTGTATAGGTGACCGATAGAGCCAATAGTGAGAGTAATTCTGTTCAGCTACAATTCAGACTATGAGATGAGTTTTTCATCACTATACTCGTAGGTTGAAGGCACCAATGACGAACCACTAGGTTATGTATCTTAGTATATAGGATGATGATATGTTGATTATATGTTAGATTTGTAGATCTGTAAGATTACCTATACTTGCTAGTTATACATTTATCTGTTACATATGTCGACAAAGTATGGGTGGGTTGAGACTGAACTGCTTTGTGCTATCAACCAACAAACGTGGACAATCCAATTGGGAGATTGTGAGCCAGTGACAATCTACTCGGGAGATGGTGGACCAGAGTAGCAATATAATCGGGAGATTGTGGGCCAAAATGGCAATCCAATCGAGAGATTGTGGGCCAGGGTAGTCCAGTTGGAAAACTGTGGACCCAACATGAAATATGTATATTTTTTTGGTTGTGTGTGGTACTTTTGGGGAACTCACGATGCATTAGATTACAATTTAAGTGCTCTTTTTCAGGTACTTTAGCTGATCAGGGCAAGGAAAAGGCTTGATCCTACACATCCTTTGGATATTATGTGATTTGATTTTAGGATACTCTGAGTTGTGATTTTGACTCTTGGAAACTATGCTTTGTAAACATTTATGTTTTTGTTTTGGTTATGAATAATGAAAATGTAAGAACCCAATTTTCGCGTCCAAAAATTTCATTTTCATAAATTACTTTAATTAAAACATTCATAGGAAAAAATATTGACATATCATAACATCTCATAAAACCATCTATAATGCCTGAAAATCCAAATCATAAATGGTGATAATGTCATAGTACAATCCCAAGGAAACTCATAGTGCGGAAGGGGTGTGTGTATGATACCATATCGGCTCCTTCCCCTTCACTGAAGAGGTACCGAAAAACAAACTGAAAACTGTAATCACAAAGCTTAGTGAGTTCCCCCATTGTACCACATGCCATAAATTCACATAACATGCATATATTGTCAGGCATATCTGGGTGCCCGACCTACCCTTTCGGTCCTATCTACTGGATAATCCCTAGCATATCTGGGTGCTGGCCTCCCCTTCAGTCATGTCGACTAGATACTGCCTAGCTTATCTGGGTGCTGGCCTCCCCTTCGGTCCTATCAACCGGGTACTGCCTAGCATATCTGGGTGCTGGCCTCCCCTTTGGTCCTGTCGACCGGTAACCGGGGACTATTTCACCCCCTACTACTACCACATAATATCATATCACATATATCATAATCTGGCTAGCATGGCTGGGTACTAAACTAACCCAACGGTCCTATCGATCAATAGGCGGGGACTATTTCACCCCCTACTACTGTCACATAATATCGTAATATGCTAGCACATAAAACATAACAGGTAGAAACAAGTCTAGATGAATATCACAAAGACAAACATCTCATATACAACCCCTATTAGTGGGCCGGCATTGTGGCCGTAGACCCACCGCTACTGGAAGGTAACTCACCTCGAAAGGTTGACTGCTGAAAAACTGCTCGGCAACTGACTGACTGCTACTCCGGTAACCCTCCAGCTATAATCCCACAACACTCAGTTAAATTATGATATCTACTCTTAGGGTAAAATGAATATTTTACCCCTAACCAAGTACAAGTCAAAGTCAACTTTCAGTTGACCTGACTCGTCGAGTTGGGCCGCCAACTCGTCGAGTCCCTAACTCTTTACCCGACCTTATCCATGACTATACTCATCGAGTTCAACAACGACTCGACGGGTTCCCCCTCCTTTATGAACATCGAATGAATCTTCATCCGAATCGCCGAGTCGGATGAACAACTCATCAAGTTCACCTTCATCTGACAAACAAGTCATGTCCTTGAATCGCCGAGTTGTATGAACAACTCATCGAGTTCATCTTCAACTGCAAGGAGATTGCCTTGGACTCGCCGAGTCCGTTCTTGCATTCATCAAGTCCAATGAACTCCAAATCTAAGGCTAAGTCCAATACGTTGGGTCACTTCCTTGGACCCTCTAAAAACCCTTCTCGCACTCAACTGGGTTCCTTCAAACCTTAACAGAAAAGGGGAGTTTCGCCTAGGACTCGCCGAGTCCCAAGAACGACTTGTCGAGTCGGGCACATCCAAGTCTTATTTCTCTATTTCCAGCGTACAAATCTTGACCAAACGGTAGATCTAAGCTCCGTCAATCGTTCTAGCACGTAAAGTTACAAACTTTACGTGCATGCATGGGACTTTGAGCTCAAAAGGACATAAAATAAGCTCTTAAGATGCATGGGACCTTAGACGGGTGCAAAAGAAACCCCTAACTGCCTTGTGACTCCCTTAATGACTTGATTCTGAAGCCTCAACCCCCAACCATGCTTGCAATCATGGTTGGTCACCAAAAATGGCTTATAAAAGCCCTAAATCTCCCCAAAAGGGATCTATCAAATGAAAGAGCAAGGTTACAGCTTTATACCTCCAATGAATTGTGGAAGATGCACAAACTCGGGTTCCCTTGGTCGTCACTTGTTTCCTCAAGTCTTTCCCTCCCTCCTTATGGTCACAACTAGCAAGATCCACAAAAAATGCCTTAGATCTTCTCAAAAACGGCTAGGGTTTGCTATGGGGAGTTCTGGAAGCATTTAGGGACGAAAGGGAGGCTGAATAAGTGGTTTAAATAGGGTGCAAACCCTCATCTAGGGTTTTGTCCGGACAACGCCTACTTGCCGAGTCCCGACGCGGACTCATCGAGTAGGTCATTAAACTTTTGCATCCAATATGCTCCGACTTGACGAGTTGGACCTCAACTCGCTGAGTCCAATGCCAAAATGCAAGATTCTAGAATAAAATACATACCAGGAACCAGGTGCTACAGAAAAATTTACCTTGATTTTTGGGATGTTACAAATTGGTATCAGAGCCCTAGTTTGAGAGAATTGGATGAACATTTGTGTGAATCCAGACTCAAACTAGGGATCTACAAATGTTTTCACAATGATTTTCAAAATTGCTTTCAAAAGCAACCAATGAAAGTTGAGATGTGTACGATCAGCCGGAGCAAGAAAGTATACCACAGTTACCCACGCTATTATTTGTTTACGATGTTTATGATAGAACTGCATGCTAGTGGTAGGTAGGGAGGTTTAGGGAATTGTAAGATATAAATGCATGATGTGTGATGCATGATAACCTAGGAGAGCTTCTTGTATGATAAATGAAATTGACATCATTACTATAGTTACTTAGTGTGTGCATCATTGTAGTACATAACTAAGATTTTATAGCTTGAGAATGTTTGATTTATCCTTTTTTCCTGTTCCTTGTATGGTTGTGAGCTTAGGATATAATCAACTATTCGACTGTCTATGGAATCCAGTGATATGTATGATTAGCACGTATGAATGGCTAAAGGGTTGGTGGAAGCTTCATGAGTGGGTATTGGTGTAACAGGACAGTTGAGGGATGGTTAGCACTCTTGGGAGAGTATGTATAGGATGTGTGCGTATCCTAGTTGTGAGTTTGTTTCGGTTACTTTGTGATGATCCTTTTGAGATAAACACGGGTAGGTGTAGAAAGTCCTATGGACCCGTACTACTGAAAGCACAAGACCCATACACATAACAAGGTAGTCATAAACCCCGAGGGTTTAGTCTCTCATGATGGTTGTAACTGTGTGAATTGTGGCATTTCTGATATATTTTCTGGTTTATTTTCGAAATGGTGTTTCCAAGGGGTTCATGATATGGAGTTGGTGGCCAGGATAGATCGGGATTGACTGATGACCAGATAGGATAGATGATTACTGATGAGGTGGCACTGCTGTCTGGGATGCTACTCCGAAGTTATTTGGGTCTATCAATACCATGGTGATTGAGTTATTTAATAAGCACTGTGTGGCCCTCACTAAGATTGATACTACCATAGCCATTATAGTAGTCGCTGCTACGGGAGTCCAAGGAGGAGGTTCATTCTAATAATAGGACTTTCGCAACAAAAAGCCCCCAGAGTTAGACGGGTTCAAGGAACTGATTGTGGCTGTGATATGGATTTCAGATGTGGAGGGCTCTTTCTTCACTTGCTCCTTTAACTTAGCGCGAAGGATGGGTGGAACCTATTGACTGGTTCCTATACTCCTAAGCAAAGGAGTCCTATTACCTGGGAGCAGTTCTCAGAAATCTTTCGCACAAGGTATGTTCCCCTAGTGGAGATGGACTGATTGGCTCAAGAGTACGTGTATTTTAGACAGGCGGTGGAGATGGTGAACGGGATCACCAAGATGTTTAATAAGAGGGTTGTATTCTGTCTTGAGTTTGTTGCTTCGGAGTAGGCCTAGATGACACAATACTTAAGCATACTCAAGGATGATATTCAACAGTTTGTGTCTGCCTATCATTACCATACCCTCTCCATGCTTCAGGATGCCACCCGTAGACGGGAACTTGAGATTGAGTCTCAAACAAGGGAGTGGAGGCAGGCTCCTATTCAGTCACAGCCTACAACCTAGTGGTTCAAGCCCCCTGATTCATGATTTGAAGGACTGCGGGTCACACTTATGGAAAGTGTGGGAGAGCTCATGAAGGGATATGTCGATCATCGACATCATGCTATAATTATGGAAGGGAGAGACACTTTGTGAAGGACTGCCGCTAGCAGGCTCCACCGCCAAGCATCGAGATTTGTAACTATTGTGATTAGGTGGGTCATGTGAAAGCCTAGTGTCCCTTGCTTGCTTCCAAGGCCATGCAAGCACCAGCTACTTCTACCCTTCGGATCACGTATGAACGTCATGGCAAGGTGGAGCCTCCGAGGCCTTGAAGTCGTGCTTTATAGCTCGGAGGAGAGGAGACTAGGGCGACGACGGACGTCGTTACTGGTGTGTTTTCAATTATTATTATGTCAAATTATTTTATGGTATGCTTATATTTATGATTCTTCTAGGTACCTTCTTAGTGAACTCTTTTCCTGCTCTTGTGCTTTTTGAGTCGGGTGTGAGTCGGTTCTTTGTGTCTCAGTCCTTCAGTAAGAGTTTTGACTTGTCTAATAAAGAGTTAGAGTTCCTGTTGCGAGTTTCCATCCCCAACGAGCACGGTATTTCTGCATCGTGCATTTTTTAGTATTTTGCTTTGGAGATTTTCGTGCTGTCTTAGTCGATCGATTTAATCCCTATCCCGATGGGGGATGTATGTATGATAGTGGGGATGAATTGGTTGAGCAGATTTGGTGCCTTGATAGACTTTAAGGGGCAGTAAGTAGTAGTTCAAACCCCAAGTGGGGGAGAACTGGTTATTCTCAGAGAGGGTACTAGGGTTGGATCAACCTTTTGTTCTACAGCTAGGGCTCGATGGTATCTTCAACATGGGTGTTTGGGTTACCTAGTGTATGTGGTTGATACTCGGGTGGAGAAGGAGGTTTTGGTTTCTAATGTGCTTGTACTAAGAGAATTTCTAGATGTGTTCATGGAGGAATTACCGAGTGTTCCGCCTGCGAGGCAGGTTGTGTTCAGGATTGATTTGGTTTCTAGCGCAATCCTGATTGATAAGGCACCAAATCTCTTAGCACCACCATAGATGCAAGAGTTTTCCTCTCAGCTTTAGGAGTTGTTGGCAAGCAGTTTATCAGACCGATCAGTTCACATTGGGGAGCACCGATCCTGTTTGTAAAGAAGAAGGATGGTTCACAACTGAAATACATTGATTACCAGAAGTTAAACAAGTTGATGGTGGAGAACCGTTACCCACTTACACGGATTGATAATATCTTCGATCAGATGCAAGGTGCATCTTGCTTCACAAATATCGATTTGAGTTGAGGGTATCATTAGATGCGATTTAGGGAGGAGGTTGTGGAGAAGACCGTGTTCGTAACTCGTTATGGCTATTACGAGTTTGTGGTGATTTCGTTTGGTTTCACTAACGCGCCGATGGTGTTTATGGATTTCATGTATCGGGTATGCATGCTGATACTCAATCGTTCGGTCATTGTTTGTATTGATGATACGATGGTGTATTCCAATACCAGTTCGCAGTATGAGGAGCACCATTAAGAGTTGCTAGGAGTTTTAAGGAGTGAGAGGATTTATGCTAAGTTATCAAAGTATGAGTTTTGGTTACGAGAGGTCTAATTCTTGGGACACCTCATTAACCAGAACAAGATTCTAGTTAATCTGGCCAAGATTGAGGCTGTCATGCAGTGGGAGGTCCCGAAGTCTCCTTCTGAGATCAAGAGTTTTCTAGGTTTAGCAGTGTATTATCGGAGGTTTATTCAGGATTTCTCCAAGTTTGTTGCACCCCTCACTCATCTGAAGAGGAAGGGCATGGATTTTCACTGGGGGCTTGAGCAGCAGGCTACATTCAAGTCATTTTGACAGAAATTATGTGAGTCCCTGGTGTTAACCCTCCCCGAGGGAGTGGAGGACTTTGTCTTTTATTGTGATGTTTATATCAACGATTTGGGGGCGGTACTTATGCAACAAAGGAGGGTTATTACGTATGCTTCTAGGCAGCTGAGGCCGTATGAGGTTATGTATCTGACACATGATTAGGATATAGGGGCGGTGTTGTTTTCCTTCACGATTTGGCGGCGCTACCTATATGGGGTCCGTTGTAGAATTTACACGTATCACAAGAGTTTGAGATATCTCATGGATCAACCGAATCTAAATATGTGGCTTGATATGGTCAATGATTATGACTGAGATTCTTTATCACTCGGGGAAGGAGAATGTGGTCACTAATGCATGGAGCCGTACGTCAGCTAGATCTTCTATGGTGAACTTATATATGAGGATATCTATCGATTTGTCACTTTTGGAGTTGATTAAGGAGGCTCGGGTCGAGGGATTCAAAAAGGAAAATTGGAAGCATGAGTGAATGATTGGGTGAGATTGACATGTTTCCTACCCATAGCCACAAATTATTGACCAGGTGCGGTTGGTTTTGGCTACCAGATTTTGGCGGGGTCAGACAGACTGTGCTGGAGGAGGCACATAATTACAAATTTTCGATACACCCTAGAGCCATAAATGTGTATCGATATTTAAGACTTAATTATTGGTGTCTGTGCATGAAGATGGATATAGCCTGGTATGTTCAGAGGTGCTTGACCTGTCGGATGGTCAAGGCCGAGCACTAGCGACCGCACGACAAGCTTCATCCTTTGGAGGTTCCCATGTGGAAATAGGAATAGATCACCATGGATTTTATCACCAAGTTACCCCGTATAGCTAAGGGGTTTGATGTAATATGGGTTATTGTGGACTGTTTGACCAAGCGTGCCTACTTTCTAGCTATTTGGGAGAGCTCTTCGGCCGAGAAATTGGCCGATTTATATGTGCGCAAGATTGTCGCTCGACATGGTGTTCCAGTTTCTATCGTATCTGATTGAGATGTTTGGTTCACTTCTCAATTTTTTTGACATTCCATGAGGAACTAGGTACGAGATTGCATTTTAGCATGGTCTATCATCCGCAGACTAATGACCAAAGCGAGCGGACCATCCAGATGCTTGAGGATTTATTCAAAGCATGTGTCGTTGACTTCGGTAGGAGTTAGGACTCCTACCTTCCTTTGGCCAAGTTTTCTTACAAAAACAACTATCACTCAAGTATCGGTGCGCCACCATTTAAGCTTCTTTATGGGAGAAAGTGTCATACACTATTCTATTGGGGAGATTTCGGTCACAGGTTGGTGGGAAAGACCGAGTTAGTTCTCCATATGATAGAGCTTATTCAACAGATCTGGCAGAAGTTGCAGACAACTCAATGTTAGTAGAAGATTATGCTGACAGACGTCAATCCAAATTGGATTTCCAGGTTGGCGATATGGTTTTACTAAAGGTATCAACCTTGAAGGGTGTAATATGCTTCATAAAGAAGGAAAGTTAGGGCCCCAATATATTGGGTTGTTTCGACTATTCGCCTGGGTAGGTAGGGTAGCCTATCGATTTGATGTGCCTTAGGAGCTAAGTCAGATTCACAACACCTTCCATATTTCTCAACTCCAGAAGTGTGTGGCTAATGATTCATCTATTATTCCTTTTGATGATATTCAGGTTGATGATTGTCTAAATTATGTTGAGAGGCTAGTGACAATTATGTATAGGAAGACGAAGGCCTTGTGCACCAAGGTAGTATCATTGGTCAAAGTTCAGTGGCAGCATCAGAAGGATTCTGAATGGACTAGGAAACCCGAGGTAGAGATGTGGGAGCAATACCCTGAGTTATTCACAACATCGGAATTCGAGGACGAAGTTTGACTCCAGCAACGGAGAATTATAACACCTAGTACCCGGTAAGCACCATTTTAGAATTTTGGCTTTAATTCTCAAGCATAAACTATCACACCCCGAAACCGTGATGGCGGAATCGTTCCGAGATGGAGGACGTCATGTGTAGTACCACAACATTTGTATAGAAAGCATAGTAAACACAACCAAACATTGAATACAATCATAAAAAGTGTTTACATCGGTTTGAAACTTGTTTTAAATACATCTAAAGTATGTAAAATATAGAAAAACATGACTCTTATTGCCCCGACTCCTCTAATCCAAGAAGTATCTGTCTACTGATTCCTTGAGAATACAAGTAGTTTTGAAAAATATTAGCATAAAGCTGGTGAGTTCATAAGCATTTAGTTTTGGTGGAAAACATGTTCCTTGAATCCTTTTGAAATGTGTTCCTCAAGAAAATACTATATTTTCTTATGAAAAGCGTGTTTGAAAACCCATTCATTCCATGACTTCCAGGTTCGTACAGAATATGTACAATCCAATGAGTCGTGGAATGAATATTAATATCCGTTGGTTGTAAAACAATCCGTTTTGATTAGCCGGTTTATCCTGGGAAAATCCTATATTTTCCCTGAATGTTGAAGGTTGATTATCCGTTTTAAACTAAGGTTTGCAAGTATCTACCATACTCATGTACATAAAACCAGTTTTCTTTTAAAAACCCTGGTTACACCCAGAGAAGTATATTAGTCTTAAAAACTAAATAAAAGAAAACCATGATGAACTAAGTCTTGAAGATATTATTATTAATACCCTCCAGTAATTAAATCGTTTATTACTTTGAGGTTAGTTCACTTGATTCATTATTACAAAAGTAAATCTCTGTTATTTAGGGTTTGAGTTTTATAACCATAACTGACTGGATATAGACCTTATGTGATCAAAAAAAGGGAGGGTGTATATGGTCGTACACAGGAGTGTGCAACCACACACACAGTCTGGCCGCACACCCTGGCCGCACACACACCCTAATGACCATACACCTCCTTTTTTTTATCACATAAGGTCTATATCCAGTCAGTTATGGTTATAAAACTCAAAACCTAGATAACAGAGATTTACTATTGTAATAATGAATCAAGTGAACTAACCTCAAACTAATAACCGATTTAATTACTGGAGGGTATTAATAATAATATCTTCGGGACTTAGTTCATCACGGTTTTCTTTTATTTAGTTTTTAAGACTAATATACTTCTTTGGGTGTAACCAGGGTTTTTAAAAGAAAACTGCTTTTATGTACACGAGTATGGTAGATACTTGCAAACCTCAGTTTAAAACGGATAATCAACCTTCAACCTTCAAGGAAAATATAGGATTTTCCCGGGATAAACCGGTTATTCAAAACGGATTCTTTTACAACCAACGGATATTCTTATTCATTCCACGACTCATTGGATTGTACATATTCTGTACGAACCTGGAAGTCATGGAATGAATGGGTTTTCAAACACACTTTTCATAAGAAAATATAGGATTTTCTTGAGGAACACTTTTCAAAATGATTCAAGGAACATTTTTTCCACCAAAACTAAATGCTTATGAACTCACCAGCTTTATGCTGATATTTTTCAAAACTGCTTGTATTCTCAGGGAATCAGTAGACAGGTACTTCTTGGATTAGAGGAGTCGGGGGAATAAGAGTCATGTTTTTTTATATTTCCCATACTTTAGATGTATTTAAAACAAGTTTCAAACCGATGTAAAGACTTTTTATGATTGTATTCAATGTTTGGTTGTGTTTACTATGCTTGCTATACAAATGTTGTGGTACTACACATGCCGTCCTCCATCCCGGAACGATTCCGCCATCATGGTTTCGGGGTGTGACATAAACCCTACTCACGATGTGAGCATTGTGGTGTCACGATGTGAGCCCATATGGACGAATCATGTATGTTTTGATTCTCACGACGTGAGCCCTTAAGGGTCATGACATGAGATGCGGCTGCAAGGAAAACCTAATTTTAGGGATTTGTTTTCCTATTTAAAGGAAGTGAGGCCTAGGGTTAGCCCACCCGCAACTCCTATCACCTCCTTGCACTCCCCTTTGAAACCCTAACACCCATATTTGATCTTAAACTCATTTGTGGTGATTCTAGCAAATAAGAAGAAGAGGAAAGCCTTATAGTTTATCACACATTCAAGTCTCATCATCAATCATCTAATCCCCTTTTGGACCTTTGTATGTTCCAAAGTTCATTGGTTTTTGAGTATATAAGCTTAGATCTAGATTTTAATGCCTCATCCTTCATCTATAGGATTGGGATCCATAAAGTTTCCAACTGTATGGATCTTTAGTGTCCCTTGGGTAATATAAGTGATAGATCTGGAGTATGGTTGAGTTTTGATACTCTTGCATGAGCTTCTAAGGTTATTTCTTCCTTTTGTACCCTAGTTTGTGTTTGGGACATGCATTGGACATGCTTATCCAAAAAGACACAATTTTTATGATGAAATGGAATAGATAAGGTATTCTGGAGGTTTTGGTTGCTTTTCCAAAAGGGTTAAGAGTTTTATTAAGCAGTTTCATCTAGAGCGTCCTCACGACATAAGAACCTGGGTGTTACAACTTAAGGATGATGTTTCCCAACTATTTTGTCTTATTAGGCCAGGATGTGACTGCTAGAAGGTTACGATGTGACGAATGGCTGTAGGATTTTTGAGTGTGGATTTGACTTTGAACTTTTACCAAGGGTTTGACTAAGTTTGACTAAGGTGTATTTTGGGTAATTTAAGTAGTAAATTGAGTTTGGGACACTGCTTATTGTATTGCTGACTGGTAGAGCCAACATTCAGAGTAGTGATTTATTCAACTAGATTTCATACTGTGATGTGAGTTTCACCTCACTGTACTCGTGGGTCGAAGACACCAATATCGAACCACTAGGTTATGTATCCTAGTATATATTATGATGGTATGTTGATTATATGTTATATTTGTAGATTTTTCTGATTACATGTACTTGCTAGTTATATGTTTATCTGTTACATATGTCGACATAGTGTAGGTGGATTGAGGCAGCACTGCTTTATGTTGTCGGTCAACAAACCCGACAAATCCGATAGGGAGATTTTGGGCCAGTGACAATTCAATTAGGGGATTGTAGGCTAGAGTAGCAATCCAATCTAGAGATTGTGGTCCATAGTGGTAATCCAATCGAGAGATTGTAGGCCAGGGTAATCCAGTCGGGAGATTGTGGACCCAACATGCAATATGTATATTTGTTTGGTTGTGTGTGGTACTTTGCGGAAACACATTCAACTTTAGCTTACAGTTTAAGTGTTATGTTTTAAGTACTTCAGATGATCGGGGCAAGGCGAATGTTTGATCATGCACATCCTTTGGATTTTATGAGATTTGATTTCGAGAAACTTTGATTTGTGATTTTGACTCTTGGAAACTTTCTTTTGCAAACATTTATGGTTTTTGTTTTTGGTTATGAAAAATGAAAATTTTACCTTGATTTTGGGATGTTACATATATAAAGAAAAGAAAATCATAAATAGAATGCGATAGTTTGGTAGATTCTCATGAATCTTAGACATGTAAATTGTATGCATAATAACTTTGTGACAAACTTTGTAACGCCTAAGCAAAAGAAAGTTTAGAAGTTATACCCTACTTTACCATTAAATGGGACAAACTTAAGAACAATTTTAACCACTTAAATTTCATTTTAAGAAGATTATTTGACATTTGATACGCGTTATTTACCTTTTTTTTTTTTTTTTAAGATTTTAACCATAGATGAGAGTTGAAAACACAATTTTTTTTTGAGATTTTGGAGTACCTTCCCAGACTGCCAGTGGTGTTCAGAATTTATGGCACCATATTAGAAAAAATATAAAAACCACGCACAGGATTAGAAAAAAAAAACCCAAACATAGGATTCTCACTTGCTTTGTGGATCGAAAGAGGATTAGAAAAAAAAAAATACAAAATCACAAGGTTTGTGTATTTCTATGATAAAAAATCAACGAGAAAGAAAGAACTTGGAGAGGAAGAGTAACGACGGCAGTTTAATAATGAATGTGATGGTGGTGACTGTATGGATACTACGGTGATGGTCTATATGGTGAAGACTGAGTTCATATAGGGTTTCTTGGGAGAGAGTGAAGGATGAACGCTAAAGAGAAAGAGGTAAGGTTTGGAAAAATTAAAGTTGTACCACGACCCTATCCCTCTCACAACTCTGTCGATAACTCCACGTTCTTGTTAGTAGTGGAGGACAATGAGTTTTTTCATTCTTCTTTGTTGTAATATCAAATTTAAGTAGATATATACTGATTTTGTGGATAAGATATTTCTTGTTTTTTTATATTAACATAATGATTTGAAATTTATTGTGAAAAAAAAGGGAAAACTGGAGAGACGAAATTGGAAAAAAAATGATTTTTAGATGGATTAAATGAAAGGCTTAAAATAAAGGAACACAAGGGTAATTCGTAAGAAAAAATTGGAAACAAAGAATTGATTTTTCTGGAAAGAAAAAAAGGAGGCAGTATGGTCTATTCACAAGTAAAGAATACTAGATGTATAGCAATGACACGTGTACAATAAGTCTTTTATTAAGATAAAAAGAAAAAGAATTATTATAATTATTATATTTAAATATTAAATGAAATTTAATAAAATAGATAAAAAAACGTAAAATGATGTTTCTTTTATGTATTGTTGGTAATGCGATTTTAAAGATCATTGGATTTGTGTACGTGTTCATATAGACTTACCATCTACTATTTTCATATACTATTTAGATATTTCAATAAATAAAATAAATTCCAACAATATACTTTTAAATCAATTAAAATGACGATTGATTTGGTTTTATGTGTAACTAGACGAAAGCCATACATTGCGTAGAAACATCTATATAGCTGAGATATTTACAAATATATGTTATTTTAAATATAATAATAATGTTATTGTTAAATTTGATATAATAATTCTTATACTAAGTTGATATAATATATTGATTATTTTGAATTATATGATAATATATACATCTATTAAAATTGCATAATCTCAATCTTTTGAATGACCTCTACCTGCGGGTTACTCATGAATAAAATTAAATATATTATATGGTTTAATGTTATTTATAGTTGTTATTGTTAATTAAATTTTTAACATTTATTTGCTTAACATTTTAATTTCTTTCATTGTAATTATTTAAAACATCAAACAATTTTATTTTATTTTAAAGGTAGCAATATAATCATTTATATAGAGTTATTTTAACTATTGTTATTGTAATTTATTTTAAGCTACTTATTTAAAAACTTTTAACGACTATAAAAATATCTTTAGAAAATATTTTAGTTAAATTGATATTACAATTTAGTTTGTGCATTTAGCATTACAATTTATCACTTTTAATTATTTACCAAATATTATTTGAGTTTTTTAAGTGGAACTGAAATTTATATTGAAGTTGACCCTGTAATGTTATATTTAAATTAACAATTTAAGTATTTTATCCAAACTGTTCAAAAGTTGTAGCTTTAAACGGATAACGGTTTACATACAACAACATATTAAATCTAATAAATTAAGTATAATATGTTAAAGTTAAAGACATAACTTTATAAGTAGAAGTAAAAAAATACTCCCTCCGTCCCAAAATTATTGTCCACGTTTGACTTTTGAAGTCTTTCCATGTCAAGTTTGACCATAAGTAACTTTATTTGTGTTATATAATTTTTGATGAAACTTATAACAATGAAAATACATTTAAAAAACAATTTATTCGTATATCTTGTATAATAAATTATATAACAAAAATTAAATTATTCAACGTCAAAGTTGAACAAAATAGACTTAAAAAGTCCAACGTGGACAATAATTTTGGGACGGAGGGAGTATTATTTTAATATTGAAATTTAGTTTATTTATGATTACACTTTTTGTTTGATATTTATGTAACCTTATCAACCAACTTATAATCATCATTAGAAAGACACTACAATTTATCACTTTTAACTATTTAAAAAATACTCTTTGGGTTGTTTAAATTGAACCAAAATTTATATTTAAGTTGATTCCTAAAGGTTATACTTAAATTAATAATTTAAGTATTTTATACAAATTGTTCAAAAGTTCAAGCTTTAAAATGATAATGGTTTACATAGAACAACATATTAGACCTACTAGTTGAATGTGGTGAAAGGAAAAATGCATGGGAGTTTTAAATGAATATGGTGAAAGGAAAAATGCTTCCTTTATAAGTATACTAGACGAATGCTCGCGCGTTGTGCAGAAACACCTATATAGTTGAAGTCTTTACAAATATATATATTTTTAAATATAACAATAACATTGTTGTTAAATTTGATATAATAATCCGTGTATTAAATTGATATAATATATTGATTATTTTAAATTATATGATAATATATACATCTATTATAACTACATAATCTCAATCGTTTGAATGACTTCTACCTGCGAGTTACACATGAATAAAATTAAATATAATATATGGTTTAATGTTATTTATAGTTGTTGTTGTTGTTGTTAATTAATTTTTTAAATCTTATTTGCTTAATATTTTAATTTCTATCATTATAATTATTTAAAACATCAAACATTGTTTATTGATTTTAAAGGTAACAACATAATTATTAATATAAAGTTATTTTTAACAATTGTTATTATAAGTTATTTTTAGTTACTTATTTGAAAACTTTTAATGATTATAAAAATATATTTAGGATATATTTCAGTTAGATTGAGATTACAATTTAGTTTTTGCATTTATCACTAAAGTTTATCACTTTTAACTATTTACAAAATATTTTTTGGTTTTTTAAGTGGAACTGAAATCTATATTTAAGTTGACAATCTAATATTATATTTAAATTAACAATTTAAGTATTTTTTTTTCCAAATTGTCCAAAAGTTGTAGCTTTAAACTGATAATGGTTTACATACAACAACATACTAAATCTAATAATTTAAGTATAATATTTTAGATGTTAAAGAAATAACTTTATAAGTAGATGTAAAGATATTATTTTAAAATTAAAATTTAGTTTATTTATGATACCTTATTAACAAAATTATAATCATTATTAGAAAGACACTACAATTAATCACTTTTAACTATTTACAAAATATTCTTTAGGTTGTTCCCAAGCCCAAGCCCAAGCCCACTAGTGGCCCACTAATGGCCCAATTTGCTAAATCGGGCTCAATTCCACTAATGGGCCTTACCTTAAGCCCACACATCTACTTGGCCCACATCATCTGACTTTTTCTGGCCCACTAAGGCCCAAAGTCCAAGGTATGACCCAATCCGAGGCCCAATAACTCGAAGCAAACTGCCAGAGTATGTGGGGCGTACACTCACGTACGCTAAGCGTATTGGGTGAATGGTGAGTACGTTGGGCATACTTGCACTTACGCTCAACGTAACCCCCATGTTAAGCCCTTTCCTCATTAAGTGCTTAATACTCCAATCCAGAAGCTACAATCTTAGATCCAAGTCATTTTTAACATCTTAATCCATAAAGTCACTGACTTGGTGACTTTGCATGCCCCAAACAAGCCCAAACTCCAAAAATGACTTTCTACTTTCATGGAAATGGTATTAACTCATGCATGAACCCATTAATACCTCAAAGATGGCAACTTTACTGCTTAAGGGACCCTTTTAGCTCTGATGGTGGCAACCCTAAGCTTACAAATGAGATTTCATCACAAAGATCCATTATTGGGACCAAAATACTCCAAAATCACAGTACACTAGATCTAAGCATTCTTAAGTAAAGTTGTGAACTTTATATCTCCAAAGGGTTCCAAATGATGATGTTATTCCAGATCTATAAGCTCCAAGTTCCCAAGTTCCTCCTTGACAACTTCTTCTTTCCTCTTCCAAGCTTAGAACCACCAAGATGAGCTTCCGAAGGTCAAGATTTCACAATAATGAAAGGATGAGGCATTCTAGGGTTTCTTTGAGGTTGGGGAGGCTGATAAGGAGGCTAGGGTTTGAGCCATTATGTTATTTATATACTGTCTCACCCTAACATAAGGGTTTCTGGGCAATAGACGTACGTTGGGTGTACGCCTAAGGTACCCATGGCCATTTCCCTTTGTACGTTGGGCGTAACCCAACCTTACGCTGAGCGTACCCAGCTAAACACACGTGTACACTTCATGCATGCAAGGGACTGCCTTGCTAACTTTTCCATTAAGGGACCATAAATGTTAACAACTTCAAAATGCTATAACTCCTTCATCCTAAGTCTGTTTCTGACGAACTTTATATCCACGAAAAGGCGGCGAGAAGCCCTATGCTTCTAGCGACACACACCGGCCTAAAACTTCTCGAATAAAACTCAAAACCTAAGAAAGACCAAAATGCCCCTAGCCTTCGCCTCTAAAATCCATAAATGAATACTTTCATAACAAGATGTTACAGTTTAAGTTAAACTGGAATTTATATTTAAGTTGACCCTGTAGTGTTGTATTTAAATTAATAATTTAAGTATTTTATACAAATTGTTCCAAAAATTTATCTTTAAAATGATAGTGGTTTACATCCAACAATATATTAAAACTAATAAATTAAGTATAATATGTTAAAAGTTAAAAAACATAACTTTATAAATAGAAGTAAATATATTATTTTAATAATCAAATTTAGCTTATATATGATTACACTTTGGGTTTGATATTTATTTAACTTTATTAACCAATTTAATGATTATAAAAATATCTTTAGGAAATATTTTAGTTAGATTGGGATTACAATTTAGTTTTTGCATTTATCACTACAATTTATCACTTTTAACTATTTACAAAATATTCTTAGTTTTTTTTAGGTAGAACTGAAATTTATATTTAAGTACACAATGTAATGTTATATTTAAATTAAAAATTTAAGTATTTTGTCCAAACTGTTCAAAATTTGTAGCTTTACACTGATAATGGTTTACATATAACAACATATTAAACATAATAAATTGAGTATAATACTTTAAAAGTTAAAGACATAACTTTATAAGTAGAAGTAAATATATTATTTTAAAATTGAAATTTAGTTTATTTATGATTGCACTTTAGGTTTGATATTTATTTAATCTTATTGACCAACTTATAATCATTATTAGAAAGACACTACAATTAATCACTTTTAACTATTTAGAAAATGTTCTTTGGGTTGTTCAAGTTAAATTAAAATTTATATTTAAGTTGACCCTGTAATGTTTTATTTAAATTAATAATTTAAGTATTTTACACAAATTGATCCAAAATTGTACCTTTAAAATGATAATGGTTACATCCAAGAATATATTAAAACTAATAAATTAAGTATAATATGTTAAAATTAAAACATAACTTTATAAGTGGAAGTAAATATATTATTTTAATAATAAAATTTAATTTATGTATGATTACACTTTAAGTTTTATACTTATTTAACCTTATTAACAAACCTATAATTATTATAGAAAGAAATTGAAAAGTCATGGGAGTTTCAAATGAATTTGGTGAAAGGAAAAATACATGAGAGTTTTAAATGAATGTGATGAAAGAAAAATGTTTCTTTTATAAGTATAGTAGATGAATGCCCGCGCGTTGCGTACAAAACACCTATATAGTTGAAATCTTTAAAAATATATGTTTTTTTAATATAGCAATAACGTCGTTGTTAAATTTGAGATAATAATTCATATATACTAAATTGATATAATATATTGATTATTTTTAATTATATGATCATATATATACATCTATTATAACTGCATAATCTCAATCGATTAAATGAATTCTATCCGCGAGTTACACATGAATAAAATTAAATATAATATATGATTTAATGTTATTTATAGTTGTTGTTATTGTTAATTAATTTTTTAAAATTTATTTGCTTAATGTTTTATTTTCTATCATTATAATTTTTTAAAACATCAAGCATTGTTTTTTTTTTTTTTTATTTTAGAGGTAACAATATAATCATTTGTATAGAGTTATTTTTAGCTATTGTTATTGTAATTTATTTTAAGCTACTTATTTGAAAACTTTTAACGATTATAAAAATATCTTTAGGAAATGTTTTAGTTAAATTGAGATTACAATTTAGGTTTGAATTTATCACTATAATTTATCACTTTTAACTATTTACAAAATATTATTTGGTTTTTAAGTGGTATTGAAATTTATATTTAAGTTGACATTGTAATGTTATATTTAAATTAAAAATTTAAATATTTTGTCCAAACTTTTTAAAAGTTGTAGCTTTAAACTGATAATTGTTTACATACAACAACATATTAAATCTAATAAATTAAGTATAATATGTTAAAAGTTAAAGATATATAACTTTATAAGTAGAAGTAAAGATGTTATTTTAAAATTCAAGTTTAGTATATATTTATGATTACACTTTAAGTTTGATATTTATTTAACCTTATTAACCAATTTATAATCATTATTAGAAAGACACTATAATTAATCACTTTTAACTATTTACAAAATATTCTTTAGGTTGTTTAATTTAAACTAAAATTTATAATTAGGTTGACCCTGTAATGTTATTTTCAAATTAATAATTTAGTTATTTTATACAAATTGTATCAAAATTATGTCTTTAAAATAATAATGGTTTATATCCAACACTATATTAAAACTAATAAATTAAGTATAATATGTTTTAATTTAACAAAGCATAAATTTATAAGTAGAAGTAAAAATATTATTTTAATATTGACATTTAGTTTATATATGATTACACTTTATGTTTAATATTTATTTAACCTTATTAACCAACTTATAATTTTTATTTGAATGAAATTGGAAAGTCATGAGAGTTTCAAATAAATGTGGTGAAAGGAAAAATAATGAGAGTTTCAAATGAATGTGGTGAAAAGAAAAATGATTTTTTTATAATATACTATGATATAGATAGATAAATAATGATTTATTGTTGTGATTTGGAGTCGAAACTTTGAGCGTTAATCTATATAAATAATAAATGATGGTTATTATTCCGAGCTTTGAACATATCATTAAGAAGTAACTAATCTTAGAGGATTGTTTTATATGATTCCTAAAATCATATTACGAAAATACATGATGAGAACGGGTTTCAAAAACTTAATAATATATATTACCTCAGGGAAAGCAGGAACGTGGGGATGGTTAATTGAAGCAAATCTAGTGAAAGTGTGAAACAAGACATTGAGTGCCACAAGGAAGATTTGCCTAACGACCATTGAATTTGGTTACATTTACAAAATAAGTCCTCGTTCATTAACCATATCCTCTTTATTCTTTATTGTAATTTGTGTCAATTTCCATTTTCAATATAATAATACTTCTAATATTGTAGAAGATTTTTGATGGACCTAGTAACGATCTACCAACATTCGTATCAGTTCATCATTAAATTTCAAATAAAGAATTTTTTGTCCATGACTTTAAATCGTTGTTCTAAAAAGCTTGTCATGGCATATGTTATGGCTCTTAAGCTTACTTACCGTCAAGCTTTGAAAAAATGTCACATTATGTTTATAAAATATATATATATATATATATATATATATATATATATATATATATATATATATATATATATATTCTACTATTATGTTTTTTTTATAAACATATGTGACTAAATGTGACATTTTTTCAAAGCTTGACGGTAAGTATAAGCTTAAGAGCCATAACATATCATGGCGTAGCCATGACAAGCTTTTTAGAACAACGATTCAAAGTCACGGACAAAACATCATTTTACAAAATTGTTGCCTTAAATCACGTTTTACTAACGACGGATTCGCCACAGCTCAAAAAAGTTTAAGGTTTGACATTGCTGCCAAGTTGCGCTTTACGTTATGATGTGTGTTTTGACCGCTCCAAAAGTCCACAAACATGACTTGGATTTCCATCACCACAATTGATAAAAAACTGGAGCTTGAAACCAAATATGTAGCTTAATAACACACAAGAACAAAGATAAATGACAAAGAACAAAGTAACAAATGATAGTGTGAAGATCAAACTAGACCTATAAAACAAACCAAGACCAATTAGTTTGAGTTCGAGATCAATACTAGGAAAAGTGTCCCAACAAAGATCAATTTTGAATTGTACGCAACAACTCGAATGAACACAATTTCAACTTTTCATATATTCAACATCCAACTACCTTACAATGATAGATAAACGACTTTATATAGCTGTTAGATCGGTTGTCGCACCCGATGTAAACAAATAAATTTATCACAACTGGTTGCACTAAAAATATAGCACAGGGAAGCAGGGTCGAATCCTCAGGGACACGGCCTAATGATCAATGTCTTTTTGCATTGGGCATATTCTAGTCAAGAGACAGAAATATAAAGAATGACGTTTTTTAAATTAAACTAAAAACTAAAAATTGCAGTGAAAATAAATTAAACGACAATCAATAATAAAAAAGAATTCAGTTCTGCTGTGACTTTCCTAATCATGCAATAAATTCTGATATGATTATTCAGAATGTGTTCTATCGAAGCTGGTACTGAAAAAAACTAACAAGCTCTACTATAATCTCTTTTACCTAATTTAGTTAACCAAAACAAGCTCTTTGAATTAACCCTAGCTTTTTGCTGTTTAATTAAACAAACTCTTAATTAAATCAGAAAAGTAGCTTTATGTTCTGTGTAAAATGCCCAACAATATCTGACACTTCTCACAAACTCGGAAGCGTAAATATTGATTTTTTTCAGTTTATACCAGAGTTAAATCGCAAACACGGAACCAGTCTGATACTTGTTACTATTACCAGTTGACAAGAACAATTACGGATTCTATTAACTGATTAACTGGAAGGATAAAACCAAGCTAGGTGATCAAACTAAAAGGTACTAGTCTATATCTGAAAACTGAAAAATCTAGATAGAAATACAAGAAGCAAACTATATCTTAAAACTAATCACATGAAAAGTACTAGTCTATGCAAAACTGAAAACAAAGGTTTAGCCAGACATGACTAAAAACGAAACTAAACAAGTAAAAAGAAACATTAATCGAATAATCTAGATAAACTATGTGTGTAAGATGACTTGTAGCCTTCAGATCTCAAAAAGTCGTTGAGAAGTGTCAGAAATCATCTTCAGAAGGGTCTTCTGCCGTCTGGAACCGTCTTCAGAAGAATATTATGCCGTCTGGAATTGTCTAACCCCCAGAACTGATAATGAGGGTATGCGAGACGGTAACTCCCGAAGAAAGAAACCAAAAAATGCGATCGCAGGTTGGCTACAAGCAATCGCATATTTTCCAATATTTTCCAGATTTGCCTAAATGATGCAGGATGCTATTTTCAATGTTTTCGGGACTTCTGGAGAAAAATACGATCGCAAGTTGACTATATGCGATCGCATATGTTGGTTTTTTTCTTCAGATGACTTTCTGATGAATTATTTTGACCCTGGGAAACTTCATGGCAAAAATGTGATCATCGAAAAAAATACGTTCACTTATGCGATCGCATTTTTGGCTTATGTGATCGCATTTTGGGCTTTTTCACAAACATGAAAGTCATCCGAAAATTTTGTCTAGTTTTTAGTACATTTTTAATCTCATCAATCGGAGTTACGATTCATGAGATATGGTCAAAATACTGACAGGGGGTCAAAGGCGTCAGCAACATCCTTTAGGCTTTAGATTGTAACAATCTATCTTTGTATGATCCATTTGATCGAATACTTCTTGACGAAAAGTCTTCCAAGCATTCCTCAACATCCTCCTTCAGTTCCAACTCCAATTAGGTGCCAAATATGCATCCAATTGCTCTTAAAGTACTGCTCCACTCGAACTTTCTAAAATTGACACAAAAATGCTAGCAGTATGGAAATTTCAATAAAATACATGAGTTAAACATTATTTAAACAACTGACATGAAAATGTACAAAATATGATGCTAAATTCTAATAAAAACTACCCTAAAAGATGCATAAAATGACATCTGTCAAATCTCCCCAAGTTTGAACCTTACTTTCCCTCAAGTAAGAAAAAAATAAAACATTATAAACTAGTGGGAAAATGTAGATGACCTAAAAAGGATTTAGATTAAAATAAAGGGAAATAAAAATTCTTCACTCCTTTTTTATCATAATTAGATTTTAGAATGAGAAAGCTTTAATGAAATCACAACCTAGATAACAGGCTCAATACTTTTATTGCAGATTCAGAATTCATATTTAAAGTCAAACCAAGCTTGAGAAAATAGTTTTTATGTTGAATAAATATACAACTCAATAAAGCTTATAAAAGAGTGTACCTAAAAAGCTTATAAAAGAAAAAAGGGTGCAACTAGGAATGAATGTACCTAAAAAGTTTGTAGAAATCTGATTTTGACAAAGTTGTGGCGAAAAATCTGAATTTCAGCAACTCTATCGATCCTCTGATTTCCCAAGATTGATTGAAACTGCGACCATCTCTTTATTGAAAGTGTAAAAAAAAACTAAAACTAATCCTCGGGTTGCCTCCCGGAAAGCCGCCCATTTTTAAAGTTGTTGACTCAACTTTGCCCAACCATATTTGCTAACTGGTGTGGTTGGGACTGCTCTGAAGCTCAACTCTCTTCCTTGTCACTCTAGATCCCTTCAGACATGGCAAGATTGGTGGATCTGGAACTTGTTCAGCAAACTGGAAAGACTACAGATTGTCTTCAGATAAGTCTTTCAATTTTTTAAACTTCTTTCTCTTTTTGATCTTCTGCTCTCCTGAATTCTTCTCCTTCTTCTCTTCAAACTTTCTTCTGTTCAGAAGCTTTCTCAATAGAAATCATCAGTTTTTATTGAATCTTTTTTCCGAAAATCCACTCTTCTTCCTCCCAAACTTATCTCTGATCAACTCCATCTTATCCCCTTAAGATAACTTCTTTTCAGCAATTAATTTTTCTTCTTCCCAAAAATTTCCCTTTTCAGTTCCTCTGATGTGTCTGATAAATTGCTATCTACAAATATTCCTTGCACAGAGATATTAGAAAACTCATAGTAGCCCTCAGTTAAAGGACTGGTGGTACCCAGATAATTTACATAAATATTATCAGAAGGAAAATAATCATCATTAATTTTAAAATTAACCACTTCCTCATCAAACACCATTGAAATCATGCCATTAAAATAATATTTTTATTTTCGAAGTTTTCATAAATGGCCTTCCCAAAATGATAGAATTGGTATCTGAAGTGTCCAAGTTACCCATGTCCAAAATGTAAAAATTAGCGGGAAAAATCATATTATCCACTTCGACAAGAACATCCTCCAGTACACCTTTCGGGTGTACTGTCGAGTGGTCAGCTAATTGGATAATTGTCCTGGTCTTTTGTAAAGGTTCCATTTTTAAATTTTCAAAAAACCAGAATAGGGAAGGACATTGACTGAAGCTCCTAAGTCAAGCATGGCTTTTGAAAAATTAAGGTTCCCCGATTTACAAGGAATCGAGAAAATCCCTAGATCCTTGCACTTTAGAGGGAAACCTTTTTGCTAAATTAAAGAAATATTTTTGCCAGCTTTTATAGATTCACTAAATTTCATTTTTTCATAGAAATACATATATCTTTCATAAACTTGGCATAAGGAGGAATGTGTTTAATAACATCTAAAAGTGGAAGATTTACCTCAACCTGTGAAAAATTTCCATAATGTCTTCGTCATCTCATTTGCGCTTCGAACTCTTCAATCTTAATAGGAATGAATGTAAAGGTTTGTATTCTTTAGGATTTGAATTCACTGGTATTGGAGTTTCTTTTTCTTCTAGCTTTTTAGATTCTTCTTCAACCAACACCTCTTCATATTATTATTCTTCTTTTTTTGTTCCTTTTAAATATTTTTCTTCTACCAAAACTTCTTCATATTTCTCTTCAGCTTTGTTTTCTGGTTCTGATGAGCTTGGACCTCCATAAGTTTTCCCACTTCTCAAGGAAATATCGCTAACATTATGCTTTGTATTCTTTTCAGTTTGGTCTGGTAACTTTTCTTGAGATTCTAGACGACCCACAAAAGTGGCAAGTTGAGATACCTGTTGTTCTAGATTCTTGATACAAGCTCTGGTTCTGTCTGAAACGCTTGGGTGCTCATGGAAAGACTCTTCACTATATCTTCTAAGGCCATGTTGGAACTACTGGGTTGCTGATGGAAGTTCTGTTTCTGAAAATTCCGACTCGGAAAATTTTGATGTTGATGATTCTGAAAATTGAACTGGTAATTTGGCTACTACGGAAAATCTGAAGGATGTTGAAATTGCTGTCTTGGCTGAAAATTATTGTTTTGATAAAAATTAGGAGGTTGATTATAATCTTCTATTGTTGGTATCCTCCGACAACTTTGAGTGGAGCGACATCCTCTTGTAGTAACAGACACATATCTATTGGGTTTTCCGTCTTAAAGCAGATACAACACGGTATCTTTGAAACTATTTTTTCCCTTGTCAAGAGCAGAAAAACTTCTGTCAGTTTAGAAATATGAGACTCTAGATGAGCATTGCTGACTTCCTTGACACCCCTTGGTTGATCTAGATACCACTAGTCTTCTTTTCCGGAATGTTTCGACTCTATCGCCAGCTTTTCGATCAACTCTTGGATTTCAGTTGGCGTCATTTCACCTAAGGAACTGCCACTGTAAGCATTTATCAGGTTCATCTCCATGGGTTTCAGACCTTCACAAAAGCATCTGTAGAGTTAATAATCGTTGATCCCATGTTGTGGGGACCGAACCATAAGCTTTTTAAATCTTTCCCAGTAAGTGTGTAAAACTTCTCTTTTTCCTTGTTTGATACCAAAGATTTGTCTTCTAAGACTGGAAACTCGTGTTTCTGGAAAATAATTCTCTACAAATAGCTTCATGAGTTCTATCCAAGTATTGATCGAAGCGGATGGGAGTTTGTACAACCATTCTGTTACTGAATCTTGAACTAAAAAGGGGAATACCCTTAACTTTATCTAATCTTGTGTAACAATATGCAACTTCATTCCTGAACAAACCACATGAAATTCTTTGAGGAATTTGTATGGGTAGTCGTTTTCTAAACCTTTTAACGCGGGAAGAAGGTGTATTAGTCCAGATTCCAACTCAAAGTTCCGAGCTTCTGGAAAAGTAATACAGAGGGGCTGTTGATTAACTTCTTGAGTGGCCCATTCTCTGAGAGTCTTTTCTGCTTCGTCTCCACTCATGGCTGATTCTTCAGATTTGGTTTTTGAAGAGTTTGTGGTTTCAGATTTAATGGAAGAGGGTGGGGAATATGTTTTATAAAGTCTATTAGAAGGTGAAGATGGGGGGGGGTACTTTTGGAAAAACTGGACATGGTTCATTCTACAAGGGACTGCCTTTTGGTGTGGTGATCTCTGGTGGTAATAAAGATGATGAACCAAAGAAATCATCTGATTGTTTCTTCTTTGCTGCTTCTTTCTTCAGTTTCCTTTTAGTTTTTTTGATTTATGGATCAAAACTAACGGTGTACCTGAACGAAAATTTATGGGCATAAAACTATTAGAAAGCACTGTGTCCCCGACAACGGCGCCAATTTGTTGGACCAGTTGTCGCACCTGATTTAAACAAAATAATTTTATCATTGCTGGTTGCACAAAAAATATAGCACAGGGAAGCAGGGTTGAATCCTCAAGTATGCGGCCTAATGGTTATTGCCTTTTTACATCAGACAATAAATTAAATGAAGGGGGGGGGGGGGGGGTTTAATTAAACTAAAAACTGCAGTGAAAATAAATTAAACAAAAATCAATAATAAAAACGAATTTAGTTTTGTTGTGACTCTCATAATCATGCAATCAGTTCAGATATGATTATTCAGAATGAGTTATATCCAAGCTAGTACTGAGAAAAACTAACAAGGTCTTGTATAATCTCTTTTACCTAAATTAGATAACGAAAACAACCTCTTTGAATTAATCCTATCTTTTTACTGTTCAATTAAACAAACTCTCAATTAAATCAGAAAAGGAGCTTTATGTTATGTGTAAAATTCCTAGAAATATCCAATACTTCTTACAAGCTCAAAAGCGTAAATATATGATTTTTTTGTTTATACCAGAGTTAAATCCCAAACACAAAACCAATCTAATACTTGTTACTTTTTACTATCTGACAAGAACAATTACGGATTCTATTAACTGATTAACGGAATGATAAAACCCTAGCTAGGTGATCAGACTAATAAGAATGGAAAATCAAATCAAAACTGAAAAATCGAAAAAGAAACACAAAAATAAAATCAGATTTAAAAAACTAATCACATGAAAAGTACTAGTGTATGTAGAAATGCAAACAAAGGTTTAGCTAGATATGGCTAAAAACGAAACTAAACTAGTAAAAAGAAACATTAACCGAATTATCTACAAAAACTAAATGTGTGAGATGATTCGCAGCCTTCAGATCTCCAAAAGTTGCTTAGAAGTGTCAGAAATCATCTTCAAAAGGGTATTATGTCGTCTGGAACCGTCTTTAGAAGGGTATTTTGCCCTTTGTAAGCCTCTTCAGAAGGGTACGTTTGGAATCGTCTAACCCCCAGATCTAATAATGAGGGTCATATTTACACGTGAGATGGAAACTTTCGGAGAAAGAAATTGAAAAAATGTGATCACATGTTGGCTATATGTGATCGCATATTTTCCAATTTGTTTCCAGATATACACCTAAATGGTGCAGGATGCTATTTTCAACATTTTTGGGATTTCGCGACAAAAATATGATCACATGATGACTATATGCAATCACATATTTTGGTTTTTTTCTTCAGATGACTTCTAGATGACTTATTTTGACCCTAGGGAACTTTGTGAAAAAATGTGATCATAGAAGAAAACATGACCGCTGATGTGCTTGCAATTTTGGCCTATGTGATCGCATTTTATCCTTTTTCATAAACATGAACATTGTCTAAAATTTTGTCTAATTTTCAGAACTTTTTAAATCTTGTCAGTTGGAGTTACGGTTCATGAGATATGGTCAAAATACTGATAGTGGGTCAAAGGTTCCAACAACAGCCTTTAGGCTTCAGATGTCTAGTTTTCAGAACATTTTGAATCCCGTCAAACGAAGTTACGATTCATGAGATATGATCAAAATACTGACAGGGTGTCAAAGCTGCCAGCAACATCCTTTAGGCTTCAGATCGTAGTGTGCCACTCAAACTTTCTGAAATTGACACAAAAAATGCTAGCGGTATGAGAATTCTGATAGAATACATGCGATGAACATTATTTAAACAAATGACATGCAAACATACAAAATACGATGCTAAATGCGAATAAAAACTACCCAAAAAGATGCATAAAATAGCATCTATTAATAGCCTTACAATTTAATAAAAAAAATAACCAAAAGACACCTACTTATTATGCTAATTAATGGCTTATTAAAAACTAATCAAAAGACTTATTAATAAAATTAAAGAAGAAAAATGGCTTCAACATTAAAAAGACTTTTCATCTTCCGAGGCTTGACCTTTTGGAAGCGAATCTTAGACTTCTGAAACCTTGCATTCATATCCTAACTCCCCCGGACTAGAAGTTGCCTTCACATCCTTTCGCATCGAAGTTCCTCTTCGCATCTGGGCTCCTATTCACTCCACCCATAAGTGAATGTGAACATCGCAACGAACATCCAATGAATACAATTGGGTGTGATCGTTCGCAACCAATCAACACGTATCGCAACCATTGACAATTAAACTTGGTTCACAATCATCAGTAGTCCAAATTGGGTGGCAATTAGCAGACAAAGTTGGATCGCTGTGACAACCTGATATTTCAAGTCAATGTAATGACATAAGTCAAGTATTGTAATCTATTTTGATTTAATAAATAAATAAAAATAGCATCAGAAATGAAATGTTCAAAAGTCTCAATTGGGATACATAAAGTAATAGATATTGTAACCATGTTTTCAGAAATATAAAGAGCACAAATATCCAAGTTTTAACGAAGAGGTTATGACCAATCGAAAATCCGCAGCAAAAGCGGTAAAACACTATTAAGCGTAAAACGTGAAATTTCAATAAAATACTTTTTAGCCTTAAGTACCTAAACGAATGTCATAGATAACTTTAAACCGTGAACATACATAAAAAGAACGTCCAAATCTGACTTCGTATGAGGAAGTTAGGATTTTTCTATGTTTCGGAGTAGTGGTAGACAGCTAAAAACTCGAAATAGAGATCGAGCGATAGTTAGCCGACCCAACCGAAACGAGAATTGAAGATCTCGTCAATAGTAGCACAATGATAAAAAGTCTGACGAAAACAGACATCGGATGAAGAAGTTCTGGATTTTTAACGGACTTTTCATGTTCTGGCCCATTAAAAATATATAATTAAAAATAAACTCAAAACTAGCCGACGAAATCTAAATGAGAGTTGTAGATTATATTTTCACCTACGCTTGGATATAAAGAACGTCAAAAATGGAGCTTGTATGAGAAAGTTACGCATTTTAGAAGTTTGAGGCACACAAATCAAGGAGGGTTATGCCCCGCGTAACTTCGGAGTACGCCCATCGTAGCCATACGGGGTCTCAGATCAGCCATGTCTCCCCTACAACACTCTACCTCCGTCCCATCCGAAGTCCGGCAGACGAGGAAGGCGTCATGCATGACGTACGCCTCGCGTACGAGGATACGCCCAACGTAAGGGCTGCGGACGCGTTATGCCCCATGTAACTTCAGAGTACGCCCAGCGTATGTAATGCCCGTGTTTCTAGGCTAGGCATTAATATTGACATGATATTCTAGGTTAACCTTTGTGACTCATTTTGGAGAAATGAAAAGGAATTATGTGAAAATTATGTGTTTTGTGTGTTTTATGCTTAATAATTGGGGTTTAATTAATTAATAATAAAAATGAGCGTCAAAATTAAATTTTAGATAAAGCCGATATCTATTAAGAAAGTTTTAGTGGTCGTGACATGGATTACAGATATATAAAGAATGGCGCAATCCGAGTTATAACGAAGAAGTTATGACCTGTCGAACTTTCACGACAAAACCGGCACGGTGCTGAATGTCGTAAAAAGTGAGTTTTTGATAAACTATTTTTTAGCCTTGGTGATCTAAACTAAAGTCGTAGTATTCGTTAAACCTAGAAGTTCGATAAAAAGAACGCCCAAATCTAACTTCGTATGAGGAAGTTATGATTTTTCGAAGTTTATCATAACTTCGTATGAGGAAATTATGATTTTTCGAAGTTTCAGCTTAGCAGTAGACAACTAAAAACTAGAATTTTAGCTCGAGTGATTTTTAGCTGACACAACCTAAACGAGAATTGAAGGTATAGTCATTAGTAGCACAACGGTAAAAAGTCTGATGAAAACGGACGTCGGATGAAGAAGTTATGAATTTTTAACGGATTTCCTGTTCCGGTCTGTTAAAAATAATAATAATAAAATTAAAGTTAAAATTAGCTGACAAAGTCTAAACGGAATTTGTAGAGTGTAATTTTAGCTACGTTCATATAAAGAACGTCAAAATCGGAGCTCGTATGCGAAAGTTATTGATTTTAGAAGTTTTGGCGCGAAAATCGAGAAAAATCGCATAGTCACGAGTTGCCACATCACCCTCGTTCAAAACGCGCCACGTGTCCTGCTGAGTCATTCGAGCTGCTGAGTCATCCGAGCACCTGGCCTTATCCGAAGTGGTCCAATAGCGGTGCGACACATACCCTCTTAGCACAGTCCGAACCCTCGCAGGCTGCCATGAACCCACCCTACTTCGGACCTAGACCTCGATCCAATCACAGACTGCCAGCGAGCCCCTCGCATGCGCAGACCATGTGCGAGCCACCCCCCTGCGAGTCCTCGGATCTACGACGCGTGGTTTCTTCTCAGCCGTCCGATCAGAAGCCTCACCCCTATAAATAGAAGGGTGCGAGACTTTGCAAATTTGCCACTTTTAACCCCTTTTCCCATATTTTCTTCTTATTAACATCCCCCAAAGCCCCGGTATCGATTATAAGCCCCGGAATACGCCACGAAGCGCCCGAGAAGCCAGGAAAATTTATCTTTTCGGTTTCGAAGCTCGACCTTTGCAGAGCCCGGTTTCTCAATAAAACTCGCGGTTTTATTAGAAACGATCGTTTTAAGCAACGAATTGCTACCCGATTATCATCATATCATGTGAGTGTGTACTCACTTTCATCTTACACATAGATATGAAGTATTTTATATAAAATACGTGCTATGTGTATATATGTTGTTTGTTTATTCGAGATGGGTGTTAAATGAATGTTTTATACATGTCAAAAATGATTTAAAAATGTATATATATTTTATCTTCAAATATGTTGGGTAAAACATGGGTAGATAAAGTATGAGGGATAGAAGTACTATATAGATGTACGTTGGTAGCTATGAATTTAGTACAGTATAGATGTACGTTGATAGCTACGGATTTAGAATGTTTGCAACTATGGACTTAGTGCCTGTTGTATAAACCTTGGCGACGATGTGACTTCGTGCCAATTTGACATAAATTGTTGAAGGAAAACAATGTTGTCACCGGTGTTTGTTTTATTTGACATAAATTGCTGAGGAAAGCAATGTTGTCACCATACCGATTGTTTTATGTCAGGTGGTCTTCTTTGACATAAATTGCTGAAGAAAGCAATGTTGTCACCTATTGTTGGTTGTTTTATTTGACATAAATTGTTGAAGGAAAACAATGTTGTCACCCCGGTGTTTACCTTATTTAACATAAATTGCTGAAGAAAGCAATGTTGTCACCTTATTGGTCGTTTTGTGTTAGGTTGTCTTATTTGACATAGATTGCTGAGGAAAGCAGTGTTTTTACCATGTAGGTTGCCTTATTTGACATAATTGCCGAGGAACCCCCAAAGCAAAGTTGTCACCCCTAATGAAAATCCTTAGGCTAGGTCTCTGGTGATAGTTGTTTTGGGGACGTAAGGTAAGGATAACGGGTATGGGTAAATAGGGTTGTTTTGGGTGGATGAAATTAATAAATTATTTGTTGATTGATAAAATTAATGAGTTTATTATTTATTGTGGGTTGAAAACCCTATATGCTCACCAGGCTTCCAAGCCTGACCCACTCAGCTTTTTATATTACAGGTAGTGCACCCCGAGCATAATCAGATGATGATGATGAGTGATTTTTGGATTATATGCCAGTAGTTGTAAATAACTGTGTAAGGCTTATAATGTCTTGTTTATGCTTTTGATCTGTATCGGAACATGACATCCCGAGGTTTTGATATAAAAGGAAATTATATATTTCTTAAAGAATGGTTTTGATAATTTTTTTTATCATGTTTTGTTTTGGGAACAAATTCCGAAACATATTTTAAAAGGATTACTCTGATTTTATTTTAAAAAGTATAAATGAAATCGGTCTTTTCTGTCTGTGAAATTAGGGATGTCACAGTTGGTATCAGAGCATTAGTTTAAGCACATTATGAATTTGTAGGATTTCTAGACTTAAACTTAGAATGCTAAGTGATGACTGTGAGATGAGCGTCTACCATATTTTAGACACGAGCACTAGTTTATTTTAGGAAAGATGCCTAAAATGCCCTTATGTCCTAAATGTTATATGTTTTCCATATATGTCATTATTTGTTCGGATCTATGGTCTGTTGCCGACCGGATCTGGAAACCTTATGTGTGTAGGATTCTAAACGTATGATTACGAGATTAGAACTAACATGTAAACGTTTCAGAGTGATAAGGGAATTGACATGTCTAACAAGGATAAAGACCTAAATTTGCCTTATTCGGTATATAGATTATAATGGGATGAACCCGAAGTGGAGCTGGAAATGTAAACAAAAACCAACAACCTCAACCCCAGGTGGTGGAACAGGTGCCTATAGTAGGAGCTGCACCAGAACCCATCACTATGGCCAGAGTACGAACTATGATTCAAACCATGTTAGCTGAACAAAGGGAGGTGTTGAGGCAAATGTTGCTGAACAACAGGGATGAACCTTCAGTTCCTATTGAACGACGTGAACTAAATGACGATCGATATGAAGAAGGGAACAACATCAGATCGGTTGCTCATAGTGAACCGCTTGTGGTTGGGAGGAATAACCATGAGGGTAGAGTGGAGAGAAATGGGTGCAAGTATAAGGACTTTATGACTTGCAAGCCATCGACCTTCACTGGAAAAGAAGATCCTTTCGGAGTAATGGAATGGATCTCGGAAATGGAGTTGGCTTTCATGATTTGTGATTGCCAAGGCAAGCTACAAACTACCTTTGCAGTACGTCAGTTCAGGGGTAGTGTTTCTCATTGGTGGAATACATTAGGGAAAACCCTAAGCCCTAATGAGCCACTGTAAATGATTTGGGCAGAGTTCTTGGTGCACTTTAAGCGCAAGTACTGCTCGGCCCAAAACGTGTTTGAGTTAGAAAACCAATTTCTAACGTTGAAGAAGGGGAGTATGACCGTTGGTGAATATACGAATAACTTCACAGACAAAATGGAGTTTGCTTTGCGTATTGTTCCAGATGAGCTGGCAAAAATTGACAGGTATGCAAAGGGACTTCCATGGGAGTATGTGGTGCCAGTACGTCAGGCACTTACTTTGGAGGCAGCTATGTGGGCTGCCAAGTCTGTTGAAGATATGATTAAGGTGAGAGCCGCCAGCAAGGTTGAAGTTGGTGAGAAAAGAAAGTTTGAAAAGACTTCAGGGTCCAACGAGAAAAGAAAGTTCTCGAAGGTTGGAGGAGGAGAAGGCGAAGCAAAATGGTGCGAGAAGTGCAAAAAGAAGCACTTCGGGAAATGTAGCAAAGAGGTGACCTGCTAGAAGTGTGGAAATACTGGGCATTATGCCAACGAGTATCCGTCCAGCAAGAGGATGTTTTATCAATGTAACGAGGAAGGGCACATTTTAAAAGGCTTCCTAAAGAAGAAAGATGTAGCAATGCCTAATGTTCCACCAAAACCAAAACCAAAGGCATTCCAAATGATCCTTAATGAAGCAGATGGAAATACAAAGGATTAGGAGTAAGGACCTTATATTCCCAAAGCTAAGATATAAAGTAGCAATGCAGTTAGTAACTTGTGGTGTAGCCTATTAGAGGCATAGTATAGGGTAAACTCGAACCTTTGTGTAATTATTTTAAGAAATAATATAAACCCTGGTTTTGTCATCTGATGAATTGAATGATTATGTGAAATTCTTGTATGGTCACTTGGAGAACTACGAGACAATACTAGGGACGAGTAGGAGTAGGTGTGAATGGTAGTAGAGGCCTATACTACCGGAAGAACAAGACTTGTACTTGGATCAAGGAAAGTCACAAGGTTACCAAGAAGCTAGAAATTGATTCCGTTATTGTTCGAGTACTTCATTACCTTTGTTTCGGTAATGACTAAGAAGATGATTGTTATTTCGACCCTAGATGTCATATCAAATTGATTCTGACTACAATGAGTTTGTTGCGTGGTTCAGAGAACCAAGTTCGATGTAGTAGTTGACTTAAGCCGAATTGAAGAAAAGGATGTTAGCAACTCAAGATCGTCAAAAGAGCTATGCTGACAAGAAACGACAACCGATATCATTCGAAGTTGGAGATTCAGTTTTACTTAAAGTCTCGCCAAGGAAGGGACTTATAAGATTTGGTACAAGGGGAAAGTTGAGTACATGATTTATTGGACCATTTAAAGTTCTTCAGAGGATCGGGAATCAAGCTTACAAGCTAGAATTACCGAAAGAACTGGCGGGTATTCATAACACCTTTTATGTGTGTTATTTGAGGAAGTTCACGGGAGATGCGCCTGACGTAATTCCCATTTCTGAATTAAGGTTGGATGAAAACAAGAGGTTAATTGAAGAACCTGAGGCAATCGTTGACCGTAAGACTAAGAAGTTGTGATGCCAGATGGTCGATTTAGTGCTTGTGCGTTGGGAACATACGAATGGGCCAAATCTCACCTGGGGAAAGACGGAGAGGGACATGGTGAGTCGCTACCCGTATTTGTTTGCTAATGTGTGATTCCGGGGATAGAATCATTCTAAGGAGGGAGAATTGTAATGCCCGTGCTTCTAGGCTAGGCATTAATATTGACATGATAGTCTAGGTTAACCTTTGTGACTCATTTTGGAGAAATGAAAAGGAATTATGTGAAAATTATGTGTTTTGTGTGTTTTATGCTTAATTATTAGGGTTTAATTAATTAAGAATAAAAATGAGCGTCAAAATTAAATTTTAGATAAAGCCGATATCTATTAAGAAAGTTGTATTGGTCGTGACATGGATTATGGATATATAAAGAATGGCGAAATCAGAGTTATAACGAAGAAGTTATGACCTGTCGAACTTTCACGATAAAAGTGAGTTTTTGATGAACTACTTTTTAGCCTTAGTGATCTAAATGAAAGTCGTAGTATTTGTTAAATCGAGAAGTTCGATAAAAAGAACGCCCAAATCTAACTTCATATGAGGAAGTTATGATTTTTCGAAGTTTCAACTTAGCAATATACAGCTAAAAACTCAAATTTAAGATCGAGTGATTTTTAGCCGACACAACCTAAACGAGAATTGAAGGTCTCGCCATTAGTAGCACAACGATAAAAAGTCTGACGAAAACGGACGTCGGATGAAGAAGTTATGAATTTTTAACAGATTTCCTGTCCCGGTTTGTTAAAAATAATAATAAAAAAATTAAAGTCAAAATTAGCCGATGAAGTCTAAACGGAAGTTGTAGAGCGTAATTTTAGCTACGCGTGCATATAAAGAACGTCAAAAACGGAGCTCGTATGCGAAAGTTATGGATTTTAGAAGTTTTGGCGCGGAAATCGAGAAAATTCTCATAGTCACGAGTTGCCACGTCACCCTCGCTCAAAACGCGCCACGTGTCCTGCTGAGTCATTCGAGCTGCTGAGTCATTTGAGCTGCTGAGTCATCCGAGCACCTGGCCTTATCCGAAGTGGTCCAATAGCGGTGTGACACGTACCTTATTAGCACATGTCCGAACCCTCGCAGGCTGCCACGAACCCACCCTACTTCGGACCTAGACCTCTGTCCAATCAAAGACTGCCAGCGAGCCCCTCGCATGCCACGAAGCACCCGAGAAGCCCGGTATCGATTATAAGCCCTAGAATATGCCACGAAGCGCCCGAGAAGCCCGAAAACTTTATATTTTCGGTTTTGAAGCCCGAACTTTGCAAAGCCCGGTTTCTCAATAAAACTCCCGGTTATCATCAAATCATGTGATTGTGTAGTCACTTTAATCTTACACATAGATATGAAGTATTTTATATAAAATACGTGCTATGTGTATATATGTTGTTTGTTCATTTGAGATGGGTGTTAAATGAATGTTTTATACATGTCAAAAATGATTTAAAAATGTATATATATTTTATCTTCAAATATGTTGGGTAAAACATGGGTAGATAAAGTATGAGGGATAGAAGTACAGTATAGATGTACGTTGGTAGCTATGAATTTAGTATTGTGTAGATGTACATTGGTAGCTACGGATTTAGTATGTTGGCAGCTATGGACTTTGTGCCTGTTGTATAAACCTTGGCGACGATGTGACTTCATGCCTGTTTGACATAAATTGTTGAAGGAAAACAATGTTGTCACCGGTGTTTGTTTTATTTGACATAAATTGATGAGGAAAGCAATGTTGTCACCATACTGATTGTTTTATGTCAGGTGGTCTTATTTGACATAAATTGCTGAAGAAAGCAATGTTGTCACCTATTGTTGGTTGTTTTATTTGACATAAATTGTTGAAGGAAAACAATGTTGTCACCCCGGTGTTTACCTTATTTGACATAAATTGCTGAAGAAAGCAATGTTGTCACCTTATTGGTCGTTTTGTGTTAGGTTGTCTTATTTGACATAAATTGCTGAGGAAAGCAGTGTTGTCACCATGTAGGTTGCCTTATTTGACATAATTGTTGAGGAACCCCCAAAGCAAAGTTGTCACCCCTAATGAAATCCTTAGGCTAGGTCCCTTGTGATAGTTGTTTTAGGGACGTAAGGTAAGGATAACGGGTATGGGTAAATAGGGTTGTTTTAGGTGGATGAAATTAATAAATTATTTGTTGATTGATAAACTTAAAGAGTTTATTATTTATTGTGGGTTGAATACCCTATATGCTCACCAGGCTTCCAAGCCTGACCCACTCATCTTTTCATATTACAGGTAGTGGACCCCGAGCATAGTCGAATGATGATGATGAGTGATTTTTGGATTATAGGCCAGTAGTTGTAAATAAATGTGTAAGACTTATAATGTCTTGTTTATGATTTTGATCTGTATCGGAACATGACATCCCGAGGTTTTGATGCAAAAGGAAATTATATATTTCTTAAAGAAAGGTTTTGATAATTTTTTTATCATGTTTTGTTTTGGGAACAAATTCCGCAACATCTTTTAAAAGGATTACTCTGATTTTATTTTAAAAAGCATAAACGAAATCGGTCTTTTCTGGCCGTGAAATTGAGGATGTCACAGCGTACGAAGCCTCTCACACCCCTATAAATAGGATGCGAGGGTGCCGACCATTTTTGCTAATTTACCTCCATTCTCTCCTACTTTTTCAAAACCGAGCCCCTCAAGACTACCTCAAAGCCCCAGTTACGTATCCAAGTCCCGACGAAGGTCCGAAGCTCCGAAATACCCAAGAAACTCACTTCCTTCCGGTCGAAGTGCTTCATGCGAAAAGTCCCATTTGCTTCAAATCATCAATCTTTCCAGGTGAGTTCATACCCCCATATTTTCACGCTTTTACTATATTTTAGGGGGAGAAATACAAGTGAAACGCAAGAAAAACTTATGTTAAAAATATGCAAATCGTTACATATAGTTTTAAATACTTTATCTATATTTGGTGTTTAAATGCTAAATACATACAATAACATTTTTACAAATGTTATACTTTACATGCAAAGTTAATAACACATTTAGGTTTATCATGCAAATGAAATACATTTTTGGAAAACTATAATAGGTATAGTTTATGAATATTCATGATATTTTACACTCTATAAACACTATAGAAATGAAATACTTACGTTTTCAAGAACAATGGAATTTTCATACGTAACTCTATTTGATACAAACTTTGTGAGACATTTTACTTCACGTACTTTCATGTACGCATTTCAAGTCTTGTATAATATACCATAATCTCTTGGAGGGAAAACGTGATAGTTGTGTATAGATCTATACTGGATTGACAATCCCACACCTAAACTGTTAGCTACAGTTGGACCGACAGGTCTTGGGTGACAAACGTCATATCATTCCAACGCCTGAAGAACATTGTAACAGGCAGTCTGGTCAATAGTACGGTTATAAAACTCACATGAAGTATTAGAACATTTGATTTACGAGGCTATCAAACGCCTTAGTGATTATATATACATATATAAATCTACTAACACTATTTTAGGTATGGAAAATTCTTATGCATTTCGTTTTCGAATCATTTAAAAACTACTAGTCATTTATGGAAAATATTGGATTTTCTAGATACACACACAATCACTTTATACAAAAAGGCATACAATTCTTATACAAAAATGCTTATGAACTCACCAACTGAATTGTTGACACCTTTTCAAAACTACTTGTATTTCGCAGCGATTCAGTAATACAGGTAACAACTGCTTTTGGGAAGGGACACTAAGGCGTCAATTTCAAACTTATTATATCATCATAATTGAATTTCTTTTGAAACATGTAATACAATCAACAATGTAACTTTTTAAATTATATTTATAATGGTTGTGTTTGCTTTCTTTACTATCTATTCAACTGTTATGATACTACATGAAGTCATCCGCCCTCGAACGATTCCACCGTTCTGGTTTGGGGGTGTGACAGATTGGTATCAGAGCATTGTTTATAGTGAACTAAGTATATCGAACCACATAAGATATACAAACTATAAATGCAAAGGGACTAAAACTCTCTTACAAAACACTTTCACGCCTTCCATACTTCATTTAATTAAAATGCTAGTTTTCATAAACGTATAAATACATGCATGTAACAGTTTAATGCCATAGTTAGAACCATACAAAAGTATTGAGACAAGTTGGACACTATGGCTAAGCCTCGAAATATGTAATCAGATCTAGGATGAATATAACCTGATCAACTATATTTATCCGAGATATGACCAACGTATGTTGGGGAAGAGTCATAGTGAGCAACAAGTCAAAAACTTACCAAAGTAACACTAGAATTAAAATTTCAAATTTAAATGCTACAAGAGTATTTATGACACAATAAAAACTATAACAAGCGAGTAAACCCCGACGTGTCGTTAGGACTGGGATCGTCAAATAAAAAAAATTAAACTTATAACAATTAAAAGCCTTCACTAACAAGGCTATAATTGCAAAGTGCATACTTCAAGGTTATACATGAGTGAGGTTGCATGGGCTTAGGACTATGTTTTCGCTTGAAGCTCTTTTCCTTGTTTGGATGTGGGCTTGGAGTGAAACTACTTATCCAGCGGTCCATTGAATCTCAATTGTATGTAATTCATATACACTAGGTAATTATTGAAGACTCGATGTAGGTCATATCATAAAATTTTCTCCTTACACTCAAATTATATATAATTCTCTTATCTCTATTCTCGATCAGGAAAAATGGCAGGATTTCATATCCACAGGGATCCCTACTACCCAAACCATGGATATGGGGGTTGGATTGAGGAGGATCTGGAAGAGGATCCCGAAGAGATTTTTGAGGAGGAGCCAGAAGAAGATCCCAAAGAAGAGGAAAAGGATGCCGATGATGAGGGCACTGACTCCGAACCCGAGGTCTAAAATCCTCCCCAGGTAGTACCAAACCTCCAACGAGACTTTCAGGGCCCGAAGCCCCTCTGGGTTGTAGATATGAAACAATGGAGTACGGAACAAGGACAACGTCCACCCTATGGCATGGCACAAAGCTTCTATGACCTCCGTAACGGGGGTTCAGCGGAAAAGGCACTCCCTATCATGGTTCGTCGCATCGCCAATCAAGACGGGCAAATAAGGATAAACGCCAGCCAAATCCTGTACGTTGGTGCCACTGCCCAGATCACTGCAGTACGTCTTCGTCGCTTGGACGAAGAACATGATCGAACAATAGAGCAAACCTTTTCCCTCCAGAAATACATTACCACTGCTAGAGCTGAAGTATAGGAGTTTCGGAAAAACCAAGCCGCAATGGAGAGGCGCGTCATCGAGGCTAAACGTCAAGTGGCTCGAGCACAGACTTCCACAACAACATATCGTGGTCCGCAGCGTACCACCCGCTCAGAGTAGAGCGCATGCTTCTTGTGTTATGTATATATACTTATCGAGTGAGCGTTGGTGCTACTCTTTCCTTTCTGTATGTACGCCCGACGGATTGTGAGTACACAATTCGAGGGCCTGAATGCGGTCAAATTTTCCTGATCGATGTATCGAATATTAAAATCAATGAGAATGACACGCGTTTATTATTTCGTTGAGAATTTCAGTAAGCTCTTAAAATACTAAGGAAAAATCATACACTCGTTATTGAAAGTTTCCATTTCGCAATTAACCTACAAATTCGGTAATGTTCGGAACGTAAAACATATAATACTAGAACCTTCCATTATCATTTCTGAAGACTTATCGGGAATTCGTCTTTTGACTGATGGCAGAATCATGCCACCAAGAAGGAATCCACGATGCTTCAATACCACAGGAGCACCAACACCACCTCCACCACCACCCCCATCAATGGACAATGCTGTTTTCCAGATAGCCGTAACATCTGCTGTCACATCATCAATGGCACATATGAGTAATAATGGGTTAGGAGGAGGAATCAATAGCTCCATCAATGGTCAACACCAAGGTCGTTCCCGAGAATACATATATAAGGACTTCACCAACAGCAAACCCATATCCTTTAATGGGACTGGATGAGTTATGTCTTTATCCCAATGGATAGAGAAAACGGAAGCAATATTCGAGATCTGCTCATGCCAAGGGGGAAGCAAGGTAAAATTTGCTGCATGTACCTTCTCCGAACGGGCCTTGACATGGCAGAATGGCCACGTCAAGTCACTAACTCTGGTAGTGGCTAACTCCATGGGATGGGAAAACCTGAAACAAATGCTCATGCAAGAGTACTGCCCGAGAGGCGAAGTGCAGAAGCTCGAACAAGAGCTCTGGGGCCTTACAATGGTAGGCTCAGACATCACAACCTATACCAATATGTTCAGTGACTTGGCAATACTTTTCACGAGAATGGTTTCTCTAGAGAGCAAGAAGATCGAGAGATATATCTGGGGACTGTCGCCCCAAATTCAAGGAAGTGTACTAGCTTCCAAGCCGGCTACTTTCGACAATGCCAAACAGCTGGCACAGTCCCTCGTTGACCATGGCGTCAGTCAAGGATTCATGACTGCAATCCCGAAGCAAACCATAGAGAGCAACACCAACAATAACAATACCAACAACAACAACAAGAAGAAGAAGTTTTGGAACAAGAGGAAGGGTCAACCTTCACAAGAACCTTCCAAGAAACAACAACTAGTGACAGTTCATGCCGCTACTATTCCCACCGCTGTCCTTCAAATATGTTGGGTAAAACATGGGTAGATAAAGTATGAGGGATAGAAGTACAGTATAGATGTACGTTGGTAGCTATGAATTTAGTATTGTGTAGATGTACATTGGTAGCTACGGATTTAGTATGTTGGCAGCTATGGACTTTGTGCCTGTTGTATAAACCTTGGCGACGATGTGACTTCATGCCTGTTTGACATAAATTGTTGAAGGAAAACAATGTTGTCACCGGTGTTTGTTTTATTTGACATAAATTGATGAGGAAAGCAATGTTGTCACCATACTGATTGTTTTATGTCAGGTGGTCTTATTTGACATAAATTGCTGAAGAAAGCAATGTTGTCACCTATTGTTGGTTGTTTTATTTGACATAAATTGTTGAAGGAAAACAATGTTGTCACCCCGGTGTTTACCTTATTTGACATAAATTGCTGAAGAAAGCAATGTTGTCACCTTATTGGTCGTTTTGTGTTAGGTTGTCTTATTTGACATAAATTGCTGAGGAAAGCAGTGTTGTCACCATGTAGGTTGCCTTATTTGACATAATTGCTGAGGAACCCCCAAAGCAAAGTTGTCACCCCTAATGAAATCCTTAGGCTAGGTCCCTTGTGATAGTTGTTTTAGGGACGTAAGGTAAGGATAACGGGTATGGGTAAATAGGGTTGTTTTAGGTGGATGAAATTAATAAATTATTTGTTGATTGATAAACTTAAAGAGTTTATTATTTATTGTGGGTTGAATACCCTATATGCTCACCAGGCTTCCAAGCCTGACCCACTCATCTTTTCATATTACAGGTAGTGGACCCCGAGCATAGTCGAATGATGATGATGAGTGATTTTTGGATTATAGGCCAGTAGTTGTAAATAAATGTGTAAGACTTATAATGTCTTGTTTATGATTTTGATCTGTATCGGAACATGACATCCCGAGGTTTTGATGCAAAAGGAAATTATATATTTCTTAAAGAAAGGTTTTGATAATTTTTTTATCATGTTTTGTTTTGGGAACAAATTCCGCAACATCTTTTAAAAGGATTACTCTGATTTTATTTTAAAAAGCATAAACGAAATCGGTCTTTTCTGGCCGTGAAATTGAGGATGTCACAGCGTACGAAGCCTCTCACACCCCTATAAATAGGATGCGAGGGTGCCGACCATTTTTGCTAATTTACCTCCATTCTCTCCTACTTTTTCAAAACCGAGCCCCTCAAGACTACCTCAAAGCCCCAGTTACGTATCCAAGTCCCGACGAAGGTCCGAAGCTCCGAAATACCCAAGAAACTCACTTCCTTCCGGTCGAAGTGCTTCATGCGAAAAGTCCCATTTGCTTCAAATCATCAATCTTTCCAGGTGAGTTCATACCCCCATATTTTCACGCTTTTACTATATTTTAGGGGGAGAAATACAAGTGAAACGCAAGAAAAACTTATGTTAAAAATATGCAAATCGTTACATATAGTTTTAAATACTTTATCTATATTTGGTGTTTAAATGCTAAATACATACAATAACATTTTTACAAATGTTATACTTTACATGCAAAGTTAATAACACATTTAGGTTTATCATGCAAATGAAATACATTTTTGGAAAACTATAATAGGTATAGTTTATGAATATTCATGATATTTTACACTCTATAAACACTATAGAAATGAAATACTTACGTTTTCAAGAACAATGGAATTTTCATACGTAACTCTATTTGATACAAACTTTGTGAGACATTTTACTTCACGTACTTTCATGTACGCATTTCAAGTCTTGTATAATATACCATAATCTCTTGGAGGGAAAACGTGATAGTTGTGTATAGATCTATACTGGATTGACAATCCCACACCTAAACTGTTAGCTACAGTTGGACCGACAGGTCTTGGGTGACAAACGTCATATCATTCCAACGCCTGAAGAACATTGTAACAGGCAGTCTGGTCAATAGTACGGTTATAAAACTCACATGAAGTATTAGAACATTTGATTTACGAGGCTATCAAACGCCTTAGTGATTATATATACATATATAAATCTACTAACACTATTTTAGGTATGGAAAATTCTTATGCATTTCGTTTTCGAATCATTTAAAAACTACTAGTCATTTATGGAAAATATTGGATTTTCTAGATACACACACAATCACTTTATACAAAAAGGCATACAATTCTTATACAAAAATGCTTATGAACTCACCAACTGAATTGTTGACACCTTTTCAAAACTACTTGTATTTCGCAGCGATTCAGTAATACAGGTAACAACTGCTTTTGGGAAGGGACACTAAGGCGTCAATTTCAAACTTATTATATCATCATAATTGAATTTCTTTTGAAACATGTAATACAATCAACAATGTAACTTTTTAAATTATATTTATAATGGTTGTGTTTGCTTTCTTTACTATCTATTCAACTGTTATGATACTACATGAAGTCATCCGCCCTCGAACGATTCCACCGTTCTGGTTTGGGGGTGTGACAGATTGGTATCAGAGCATTGTTTATAGTGAACTAAGTATATCGAACCACATAAGATATACAAACTATAAATGCAAAGGGACTAAAACTCTCTTACAAAACACTTTCACGCCTTCCATACTTCATTTAATTAAAATGCTAGTTTTCATAAACGTATAAATACATGCATGTAACAGTTTAATGCCATAGTTAGAACCATACAAAAGTATTGAGACAAGTTGGACACTATGGCTAAGCCTCGAAATATGTAATCAGATCTAGGATGAATATAACCTGATCAACTATATTTATCCGAGATATGACCAACGTATGTTGGGGAAGAGTCATAGTGAGCAACAAGTCAAAAACTTACCAAAGTAACACTAGAATTAAAATTTCAAATTTAAATGCTACAAGAGTATTTATGACACAATAAAAACTATAACAAGCGAGTAAACCCCGACGTGTCGTTAGGACTGGGATCGTCAAATAAAAAAAATTAAACTTATAACAATTAAAAGCCTTCACTAACAAGGCTATAATTGCAAAGTGCATACTTCAAGGTTATACATGAGTGAGGTTGCATGGGCTTAGGACTATGTTTTCGCTTGAAGCTCTTTTCCTTGTTTGGATGTGGGCTTGGAGTGAAACTACTTATCCAGCGGTCCATTGAATCTCAATTGTATGTAATTCATATACACTAGGTAATTATTGAAGACTCGATGTAGGTCATATCATAAAATTTTCTCCTTACACTCAAATTATATATAATTCTCTTATCTCTATTCTCGATCAGGAAAAATGGCAGGATTTCATATCCACAGGGATCCCTACTACCCAAACCATGGATATGGGGGTTGGATTGAGGAGGATCTGGAAGAGGATCCCGAAGAGATTTTTGAGGAGGAGCCAGAAGAAGATCCCAAAGAAGAGGAAAAGGATGCCGATGATGAGGGCACTGACTCCGAACCCGAGGTCTAAAATCCTCCCCAGGTAGTACCAAACCTCCAACGAGACTTTCAGGGCCCGAAGCCCCTCTGGGTTGTAGATATGAAACAATGGAGTACGGAACAAGGACAACGTCCACCCTATGGCATGGCACAAAGCTTCTATGACCTCCGTAACGGGGGTTCAGCGGAAAAGGCACTCCCTATCATGGTTCGTCGCATCGCCAATCAAGACGGGCAAATAAGGATAAACGCCAGCCAAATCCTGTACGTTGGTGCCACTGCCCAGATCACTGCAGTACGTCTTCGTCGCTTGGACGAAGAACATGATCGAACAATAGAGCAAACCTTTTCCCTCCAGAAATACATTACCACTGCTAGAGCTGAAGTCTAGGAGTTTCGGAAAAACCAAGCCGCAATGGAGAGGCGCGTCATCGAGGCTAAACGTCAAGTGGCTCGAGCACGGACTTCCACAACAACATATCGTGGTCCGCAGCGTACCACCCGCTCAGAGTAGAGCGCATGCTTCTTGTGTTATGTATATATACTTATCGAGTGAGCGTTGGTGCTACTCTTTCCTTTCTGTATGTACGCCCGACGGATTGTGAGTACACAATTCGAGGGCCTGAATGCGGTCAAATTTTCCTGATCGATGTATCGAATATTAAAATCAATGAGAATGACACGCGTTTATTATTTCGTTGAGAATTTCAGTAAGCTCTTAAAATACTAAGGAAAAATCATACACTCGTTATTGAAAGTTTCCATTTCGCAATTAACCTACAAATTCGGTAATGTTCGGAACGTAAAACATATAATACTAGAACCTTCCATTATCATTTCTGAAGACTTATCGGGAATTCGTCTTTTGACTGATGGCAGAATCATGCCACCAAGAAGGAATCCACGATGCTTCAATACCACAGGAGCACCAACACCACCTCCACCACCACCCCCATCAATGGACAATGCTGTTTTCCAGATAGCCGTAACATCTGCTGTCACATCATCAATGGCACATATGAGTAATAATGGGTTAGGAGGAGGAATCAATAGCTCCATCAATGGTCAACACCAAGGTCGTTCCCGAGAATACATATATAAGGACTTCACCAACAGCAAACCCATATCCTTTAATGGGACTGGATGAGTTATGTCTTTATCCCAATGGATAGAGAAAACGGAAGCAATATTCGAGATCTGCTCATGCCAAGGGGGAAGCAAGGTAAAATTTGCTGCATGTACCTTCTCCGAACGGGCCTTGACATGGCAGAATGGCCACGTCAAGTCACTAACTCTGGTAGTGGCTAACTCCATGGGATGGGAAAACCTGAAACAAATGCTCATGCAAGAGTACTGCCCGAGAGGCGAAGTGCAGAAGCTCGAACAAGAGCTCTGGGGCCTTACAATGGTAGGCTCAGACATCACAACCTATACCAATATGTTCAGTGACTTGGCAATACTTTTCACGAGAATGGTTTCTCTAGAGAGCAAGAAGATCGAGAGATATATCTGGGGACTGTCGCCCCAAATTCAAGGAAGTGTACTAGCTTCCAAGCCGGCTACTTTCGACAATGCCAAACAGCTGGCACAGTCCCTCGTTGACCATGGCGTCAGTCAAGGATTCATGACTGCAATCCCGAAGCAAACCATAGAGAGCAACACCAACAATAACAATACCAACAACAACAACAAGAAGAAGAAGTTTTGGAACAAGAGGAAGGGTCAACCTTCACAAGAACCTTCCAAGAAACAACAACTAGTGACAGTTCATGCCGCTACTATTCCCACCGCTGTCCTTGTCACCCCTGCACCAGCAAAGCAATATGCTGGAAAACTACCAAAGTGAAGCAAATGCAATTACCGTCACAACAAAAATTATAGGGTGATGCACTATAATAACTGCAACAGGAAAGGGCACATTGCCCATTTCTGTAAGGCACCAGCACAACCAATTACCCAAGTTCTTGGAGTTGGGGTGGGACAAGCATGTTATGGGTGTGGCAAAGATGGGCACTACAAGAGAGACTGCCCTAAGTCAAGGAATGTTGGCGGTGTAGGAAGGGTGCTGGCAATAGGGCAGAACGAAGCAATATTTGATCCCACGGTGGTTACGGGTACGTTTCTCCTCAATAGCGCTTATGCATGCATACTTTTTGATTGTGGAGTAGAGAGGAGTTTCATGAGCCATGAATTTAAACACTTACTTATGCAAAACCCTCAATCACTTAATAAGATATTTACAATATAAATGGAAAACGGTAAAATAGAAAGCACAAATGATATGTACATAGGCTGCAAGCTAGATTTAAATGAACACTCTTTCCAAATCGATATAATGCCAATCACTATAAGAAGCTTTGATGTCATCATCGGTATGGATTGGTTAAGCCTTCACCATGCTGATATACTTTGTCACGAAAGGGCCGTTCGCCATAATTTGCCAAATGGCGAAACTCTTATCATTTATGGTGATAAACTTGGTACAAATTTACAAATCATCTCTTGCGTCAAATCCCAAAAATACTTGTGCAAGGAATACCATGCTTTCCTAGCCCATGTGGTAGATAAGGAAAAAGAAAAGCAAGACATCAAAGACATTCCAGAAGTTTGCGATTTCCCCGATGTCTTCCTTAAAGATCTTCCAGGAGTTCCACCAGAACGTTAAGTCGAGTTCAAAATCGACTTGATTCCCGGAGCTACCCCAGTAGCAAAATCGTCGTACCGTCTAGCCCCGGTGGAGATGCAGGAATTATCCAGCAAACTAAAGGAACTACTCAATAAAGGATTCATCAGGCTGAGCCTCTCACCTTGGGGAGCACCAGTCCTATTTGTGAAGAAGAAGGATGGATATTTTCGCATGTGCATCGACTACCGAGAACTGAACAAACTCACAACCAAGAACCGATATCCTCTACCACGCATAGATGATCTGTTCGACCAAATCCAAGGAGCAAGCTACTTCTCAAAGGTCGATTTAAGATCTGGGTACCATCAGCTGCGAGTCCTGGCCGATGTCCCCAAGATGGCCTTCCGAACTCGTTATGGTCACTATGAGTTTGTAGTGATGCCCTTTGGATTGACAAATGCATCGGAGGTGTTCATGGATTTAATGAACATGGTATGTCGTTCTTTCCTAGACAAATTTGTGATTGTGTTCATAGATGATATACTCATCTATTCAAAGAGCAAAGAAGAACATAGTCAACACCTCCGACAGATCTTGGAAACACTAAGGAAAGAGAAACTATATGCAAAATGCTCAAAGTGTGAATTTTGGATTCGAAAGGTAGATTTCCTAGGTCACATGGTCAGCAAGGAGAGGATACATGTGGACCCTTCCAAAATCAAGTTAATCGAGAACTGGTCAGCTCCAAGGACTCCAATAGAAATCCGACAATTCTTGGGCCTTGCTCTTTATTACCGAAGATTCATACGAAACTTCTCAAAGATTGCCAAACCACTTACCACCCTGACACAGAAGTGTGTAACCTATAATTGCGGAGAAAAGGAAGAAGTTGCATTCCAAACACCGAAACAAGCCCTATCTAGCGCACCTATATTATCCCTGCTAGTAGGAACAAAAGATTTCGTGGTCTACTGCGACACATCAAACCAAGGTTTGGGATGTGTTCTCATGCAACGAGGAAAGGTCATCGCATACGCCTCGAGGAAACTCAAGACGCACGAAGTCAACTACACTACCCACGACCTAGAACTAGGAGTAGTCATTTTCGCCCTAAAGATCTGGAGACATTATCTTTATGGCACAAAATGCACAATCTTCACCGATCATAAGAGCCTTCAGCACATTCTCAACCAAAAAGAACTCAACATGAGACAGAGACGATGGGTTGAACTACTAAGCGATTACGAATGTGAGATTCGTTATCATCCGGGAAAAGCTAATGTAGTAGCTGATGCCCTCAATCGAAAGGAATACTCGGGCCACCGAGTGAAATACTTAACCATGACAAGCCATTCACACCTATCCACACAAATCAAGGAAGCTCAAAAGGAAGCCTTGAAAACAGAAAACATGGCTGGCGAAGCCTTAAGAGGAATGGATAAGAATCTTGAAGTCAAGGGTGACAAAGTTCGTTACTTCATGAATCGAATCTGGACACCGAATTTTGGTGGATTCAGATACATTGTCATGAATGAGGTTGATAATACTCGATACTCTATGCATCCCGATTCAGACAAAATGTATCTGGACCTCAAGAAATTGTATTGGTGGCCGAACATGAAAGCCGAAATTGCTGCCTATGTAGGCAAGTGTCTGGCTTGCGCCAAAGTCAAAGTAGAGTACCAAAAGCCCTCGAGATTGTTACAATAACCCAAAATACCTGAGTGGAAGTGGGAGCGGATAACCATGGATTTCATAACCAAGTTACCCAAAACAGCAGGTGGACTTGACACCATCTGGATGATCGTCGATAGTTTAACCAAATCCGCGCACTTCCTACCAATAAAGGAAACTGACAAGATGGAGAAACTACCTCGAACATACATCAGAGAGATTGTAAGACTGCATGGTGTACTAATATCAATTATCTTCGATAGAGATAGTAGATTCACCTCGCGATTCTGGCAGTCACTACAAAAATCTCTAGGGACGAGACTAGACATGAGTACCACTTACCATCCACAAACCGACGGTCTGAGAGGACCATTCAGACTTTGGAAGATATGCTAAGAGCTTGTGTGATCGATTTTGGTAAGGCCTGGGATACCCATTTACCACTAGTCGAGTTCTCATACAACAATAGCTATCACACTAGCATCAAGGTTTCTCCATTCAAAGCCCTCTACAGTTGCAAGTGCATATCACCTCTATGCTGGGCCGAAGTAGGCGACACGCAACTAGCTAAAGGACAAGTACCTGAAAACACTCTCACCGGCCCATAAATCATCAGAGAAACGACCGAGAGGATTGTACAAATCTAGGAATGACTAAAAGCTTCAAGAGATAGACAAAAGAGTTATGTGGAGAAAAGACGGAAGCCCTTGGAATTTCAGGTTGGAGATCAGGTTCTATTGAACGTCTCACCTTGGAAGGGGTTAATACGTTTTGGAAAACATGTGAAACTAAATCCAAGGTATATTGGACCATTCGAGATCCTTTCCAGGATCGTCCCGGTAGCATACAAGCTTCGATTACCGCAGGAACTCAATAACATACATCCTACATTTCATGTGTCAAACTTAAAGAAATTCTTGTCTGATGAGACTATCGTCGTCCCTCTGGACGAAATCGAAATCAATGAGAGTGTCCACTTTGTAGAAGAACCAGTAGAAATCATGGATATGGAAGTTAAAAGAACAAAACAAAGTTGCACGCCCATTGTGAAGGTCCGCTGGAATGCAAAGCGAGGACCTGAATACACCTGGGAGCGAGAAGATCAGATGAAAAAAAATACCCACATCTTTTCCCTAGTCCATAAATACTTGTCTTAGAATAAATTTCGGGACGAAATTCTCCCTAATGGGGGGATGATGTGACATCCCGATATTTCAAGTCAATGTAATGACATAAGTCAAGTATTGTAATCTATTTTGAATTAATAAATAAATAAAAATAGCATCAAAAATGAAATGTTCAAAAGTCTCAATTGGGATACATAAAGTAATAGATATTGTAAGTTGGTTTTCAGAAATATAAAGAACACAAAAACCCGAGTTTTAACGAAGAAGTTATGACCAATCGAAAATCCACAACAAAACCGGTAAAACACTTTTAAGCGTAAAACGCGAAATTTAATTAAAATACATTTTAGCCATAAGTACCTAAAAGAATGTCGTAGATATCTTTAAACCGTGAACATACATAAACAGAACGTCCAAATCTGACTTCGTATGAGGAAGTTAGGATTTTTCTAAGTTTCGGAGTAGCGGTAGACATCTAAAAACTCGAAATAGAGATCGAGCGATAGTTAGCCGACACAACCTAAACGAGAATTAAAGATCTCGTCAATAGTAGAAAAACGATAAAAAGTCTAACGAAAACAGACATCGGATGAAGAAGTTGTGGATTTTTAACGGACTTTTCGTGTACTGATCCATTAAAAATATATAAATAAAAATAAACTCAAAATTAACCAATGAAGTCTAAACGAGAGTTGTAGAGTATATTTTCACCTACGTGTGGATATAAATAATGTAAAAAAAGGAGCTCGTATGCAAAAGTTGCGCATTTTAGAAGTTTGAGGCACACAAACCGAGGAGGGTTACGCCTCGCGTAACTTCGGAGTACGCCCAACGTAGCCAAACGGGGCCTCGGATCAGCCACGTATCCCCTACGCCCCTCTAATCCCATCCCATCCGAAGTCCGGTAGACGAGGAAGGCGTCATGCATGACGTACGCCTCCCGTACGAGGGTACGACCAACGTAAGAGCTGCGGATGCGTTACGCCCCGCGTAACTTCGGAGTACGCCCAACATACAAAACCTCTCACACCCCTATAAAAAGGATGAAAGGGTGCCAACTATTTTTTCTAATTTACCTCCTTTCTCTCCTACTATTTCAATTTCGAGCCCCTCCAGACTACCCCGACGCCCCGGTTATGTATCCAAGTCCCGACAAAGGTCCTAAGCTCCGAAATACCTGAGAAACTCACTTCCTTCTGGTCGAAGTGCTGCCCGCGAAAAGTCCCGTTTTCTTCAAATCATCAATCTTTTCAAGTGAGTTCATACCCCCATATTTTCACGCTTTTACTATATTTTAGGGGGAGAAATGCAACTGAAACACAAGAAAAAGTTATGTTAAAAAAATGCAAATCGTTACATATAGTTTTAAATACTTTATCTACATTTGGTGTTTAAATGTTAAATACATAGAATAACATTTTTACAAATGTTATACTTTACATGCAAAGTTAATAACACATTTAGGTTTATCATGAAAATGAAATACATTTTTGGAAAACTATAATAGGTATAGTTTATGAATATTCATGATATTTTACACTCTATAAACACTATAGAAAGGAAATACTTACGTTTTCAAGAACAATGGAATTTTCATAAGTAACTCTATTTGATACAAACTTTGTGAGAAATTTTACTTCACGTACTTTCACATACGCATTCCAAGTCTTGTATAATATACCATAATCTCTTGGAGGGAAAACGTGATAGCTGTGTATAGATCTATACGGGATTGACAATCCCGCACCTAAACTGTTAGCTACAGTTGGACCGACAGGTCTTGGGTGACAAACGTCATATCATTCCAACGCCTGAAGAACGTTGTAACAGGTAGTCTGGTCAATAGTACGGTTATAAAACTCACATGAAGTATTAGAACATTTGATTTATGAGGCTATCAAACGCCTTAGTGATTATATATACATATATAAATCTACTTACACTATTTTAAGTATGGAAAATACTTATGCATTTCGTTTTCGAATCATTTAAAAACTGCTATTCATTTATGGAAAACATTGGATTTTCTAGATACACACACAATCACTTTATACAAAAAGGCATACAATTCTTATACAAAAATGCTTATGAACTCACCAACTGAATTGTTGACAGTTTTTCAAAAATACTTGTATTTCTCAAGGATTCAGTAATACAGGTAACAACTTCTTTTGGGAAGGGACGCTAAGGCGTCAATTTCAAACTTATTATATCATTATAATGTAATTTCTTTTGAAACATGTAATACAATCAACAATGTAACTTTTTAAATTATATTTATGATGGTTGTGTTTGCTTTCTTTACTATCTATTCAACTGTTATGATACTACTTGAAGTCATCTGCCCTCGAACGATTCCGCCGTTTTGGTTTGGGGGTGTGACAATCGTCTACCATGCACAGATCAAGGCTGAAGTGACTTTCATAACCACCTTCCAAATTTGTATCATACCCTCATCCTTTGGAAGAAATAGTCCTCAATTCAAAAAGGACTTTATACTCTCCTGGAAAATTGATTTTGAAAACGAGTTCAGTTAAAACTAACTTCACAACTAAATGTTTTGGTGAATGGTTCACCAAACCCCTTGAAAAAGATCCAAATAACATCTTAATTCTCCCCTTCTTCCATAAAGTATTCTAGAAATACTTCATTAATTCAAAGTCATGATCTGAAAGATTTGTGTTTGGAACTCCATAGCATTGTTGTTGGAATAGTGTCTAAGGCTGCAACTATATTAGGCAAGTATTTGACCCGGTTGTGCATAGTCCTTTTGGGTTGCCTTCACCATAGCAACTTGATAGGATCATTTATTAAGAGAGAATAAATATTATTAATATATTATGAGAATAATATAAAGAATAATAATATTGTTATTTGATTAATATAAGTCATAGAATTAATTAGAATTAATTTGGTGACTTTAAGAGATTAATTAAATAAGAGGGTATGAACTGTCAATTGTTTGATAGTTAAACTTTAGACTGTAAATCCATATTGGATAGGGGTGGACGGATTCTAGAAGCTAAAGGATAGCTTAAAATCGTCCAAGGCTATCTAAGGAATGGATTTGGATTGCTTTAAGGAAAGGATTATCCAACTAGGGTTTAAGGTGAAACCCTTAAGGAGTCTACAAGTATAAATAGACCCCATGGCTAAAGGAAATCAGAATCTCTTCTAAAGGAAGAAAACCTGGCCGATTTCCTCCTACCTCCTCTCTCTCAAATCATCCTCCTTGCTATTTGGTGTTTGTAAGCCATTAGAGGAGTGACAATTGTGACTCTAGAGCTCCAAGACAACAAGGTCAAACAAGAGATTCAAAGGTATGATTCTAGATCTGATTTAGTATTGTTCTTATTCCTAATTAGTCATTAGAAGTCTTGGATTCAAAGCATGTTTAATTAGAAAGCCTAGATCCAAGCATTAGGGTTTTGCATGCGCACATAGGAATGTTCTTATGGCTAAAACCCATCAGTGGTATCAGAGCCTAGCTTGGTTTTCATTAAATTGTTGCTTATTTGTTTGAAACTTAACTACAAAATTCGAATTTTGAGTTTCTGAGTCGTAAACTCGACGAGTCCCATGGTGGACTCGATGAGTTGGCCTAACTCGACGAGTCCAGTTGGGAACTCGACGAGTTCAAGCGTCAGGAAAGGCCAGATTCGGGATTTTTTCATACTTATCTTATGGAAACTTACCTTTATCATATTAGATCAATCTTAATCCGATTTTTTGATATATATGACTATTATCTTGATCTAACTAAAGATATTTATCAACTAATAAAATATTTAATTTCCTTATATGATAATTAATTAATTATTTTGATTAATTTGGTAATTATCTTGCAAGAAATAATCAAATAAATCAAATATGGATAATTATGGAATTAATTGTTAATTGATATTATTTGTTATTTGATCCTCCATGTTTTAAATGTTTAAAACTTGTCCTCAAATTTTGAAATTTATTTTTTTGTGATTAAAAGTTTTAATTTAGACAATTTAAATTTCAAACCCTAGATTTTAAAAGGTTTAAAACACAACCCTATACTAATATAATATTACAAGATTAATATGTATACATGTATAACTAAATGCTAGTCTTACCGTTAGTAGGCCTCATTAATGAAACCGATCTATAAGGTGGATATAAGGTTGCGGCCTATAAAATGGCGCTTAATGGGTGTACACTCACACCCACGGCTTGCTTGATCGGTGGAGGGTCGTTAGCCGAACGGGTAGGATAGGGCAACCTCATTCTCTCATTAAAAGTATAATAAGTAATACAAAGTAACTACACACATTTTAAAATTTCCCAATCTTAGTTACTTTAGGAAAAATGAATTGATGCAATCCCATGAAATTACACTTTGCACCCTTGCTAAGAAGTTAGTGGAGCGTGTGTGGTTTACTGGCACACTAATTGGTTCTAAGCAAAGGTGGCAAAGGGTGATTCATTGTTTATCATAGTTCGATGGAGCGTGTGTGGTTTACCGGCACATCGAATAGGTGATCGTTACAATGAAGGCACCATGTGAATTTGCATGGTAATTCACACCCGCTTTGTGATCCTCGGTATCCCAGTCACAAACAAGAGGGGCATATCGAGATTTAAACATGCCATTGAATAGTTTCAATGAATCTCATCCAAAGCTAGGAATTCTCAATACATTTAAGACTTATAGTTAGGTTTTTATGGTGAAGAATTAGTGAATCGTCATTCACTTACCTTCAATTTATTTGCATGTTAGATTACGACATCCCTTTTCTAATATGTAAATGTTGTTGTTGGATCCTAGCCCTAATTTTCTTATTGGGTGATAATTAGGGATTCATATTTTAATCTATCTTTGTCCTTTTTCTATTTGTATATGTCGAACGCCAACAATGCTGCTGCTAGTTCTTTCACGTTGATGAGCCTTTGCCAAAAGGTCACCTTCGATGGAACGAACTTTAGCGAATGGATAAGATACATTCGCACCATTGCTCGCTATGAGGATAAGGAGTATGTCCTCGATGAGAAGCTCGAGAAGATCAACCCTGAAATCGCTACTCCGGCTGAAATTACCACTTTTGAAACTCATGAGCGAGATGCAACGAAGGTACATTGCATCATGATAGCCACCATGAACTCCGAATTCCAAAAGTCCTACGAGGACATGTATCCATACGAGATCCATCAAGACTTATTGGAGAGATACCACCAAAACAGCGTTATGAGATTTTCACTAACATGATTTCCGCTAAGATGGGTCATGGAGAGTCTCTTACCATGCACCTGCAAAAGATGCAAAGGTATGTCGACCGCCTTCGCAAGTTAAATGTTGACTTTGGGGAAGACTTGGCAATCGACATGGTGCTTCACTCTTTGCCTCCGATGTACAATCAATTTAGAATGACCTACCACATAAACAAAGAGGAGGTCACCCTAAGCAAACTCCAAGGTCTCTTGAGGGTCGCTGAGAGTAACTTCAAAGACAAGTCTGTTGCACCAACTCCCAATCCACCCGCTGCTCCTGTCTTGGCTATTGGTCAAGGAAAGGGAAAGAAGAGGAAGGTTTCGTCTAAGAACTACCGCAAGGTTAAAGCCCGAGATGGTGCCTCTTCTAGTGGGACCAAAGTTGATCCCGCTAAGCCCTGCCCTAACCCTAAGGAGGCAGAGTGCCACCACTGCCACAAGATAGGACATTGGAAGAGAAGCTGCCCAGAGTACCTGCAAGCCATCAAGGAAGGAAAGATCAAGCCATCTTTCGCAGGTATATACACAATTAAATCTAACGATTCTAATCATGCTATTTCTTGGGTTCTTGATACCGGTTGTGGTTATCACATTTGTTCTAATGTGCAGGGACTAAGAAGAAGTAGGGATGTGGAGCAAGGAAGGATCAATTTAATCATGGGGAACAGAAGATCGTCGCCTGTGACCAAGATTGGAGTGTATTCTTTAGTGCTTAGGAATAATTTATGTTTAGATTTGAACAATTGTTGCTATTTGCCAGAAATGGATAGAAACATCATTTCATTTCATGGTTTGTTTAGAAAAGGTTTTAGATTTTCTTTTAATAATGAGAATGGTTCTATTTTGGCTTATCTAAATGGTGTCTTTTACTTTGAAGCTATACCATTCAATGGAATTTATGAAACTGTTATGATTGTTGATAACCTAGGAAATGATGTTTTGAACATAGATTCTTCCACTAGTATGGATGAAGCATCCTTGTGGCATTGTCGTCTTGGACATGTCAAAAAGAAACGCATAGCCCAACTCGAAAAGGATGGAGTGTTGGAGTCATTCGACCTTAGGGAAGATGACACATGCGAGTCTTGCTTACTTGGAAAGATGACTAAATCACCCTTCACGAGTACAAGTGAAAGGGGTGAGGGTCTATTGGACCTAATACATACCGATGTATGTGGACCATTTAGATCAACCACGAAGGATGGGAACCACTTCTACGTGACCTTTACCGATGATTATAGTAGATATGGGTATATCTATTTAATCAAGCAAAAGTCAGAAACCTTTGAAAAGTTCAAAGAGTTCAAGAATGAAGTGGAGAATCAATTGGGTAGGAAAATCAAGATGCTTCGATCCGATCGAGGAGGAGAGTACCTAAGTCTTGAATTCCACGATTATCTCAAGGAGTGTGGAATAGTTTCACAATTGACGCCTCCTAGGACACCACAGCTGAATGGTGTGGCAGAAAGGCGTAATCGAACCCTATTGGATATGGTTCGCTCTATGATGAGTCGTGCTTCACTATCTATCTCTTTTTGGGGGTATGCCTTAGAGACTGCAGCCCATATCCTTAACCGAGTCCCTACTAAGAAGGTTGCCAAAACACCTTACGAGATGTGGACAGGGAAAGCTCCCTCGTTAGCACATATCCAGGTTTGGGGTTGCGAGGCTTTCATAAGACAAGATACTCACGACATGCTCGAACCTCGAAGTGAGCGATGTATTTTCATCGGCTACCCGCAAAAATCCTTTGGATATCTCTTCTATAGACCGAAGGACAATGTTGTCTTTGTTGCGAGGAGAGGAGTTTTCTGAGAGCGAGAACTCATAGGCCAAGGAGACAGTGGGAGGCAAATCGAGCTTGAAGAGATTCAAGAGTCGATAGATGAAGGAACCTCTACCACTGGCACTCAACCCGAGAAGAAGACCGGAGTTGACTATGATGAGACCTTCTCACCAGTTGCGAAGATAAAATCTATTAGAGTGATGCTAGCGATTGCCGCATTTCATGATTATGAGATTTGGCAAATGGATGTCAAGACCGCTTTCCTTGACAGAAAGTTGGCTGAGGATGTTTTCATGGCTCAGCCAGAGGGGTTCGTGGATCCGAAGCATCCAAATAGAGTGTGTAAGCTTGAGAAGTCAATTTATGGAATTAAGCAAGCGTCTCGCAGATGGAATCTTTGCTTTGATGAGAAAGTCAAAGAGTTTGGATTTGTACGAAGCGAAGATGAATCATGTATATATGTCAAAGCCTGTGGGAGTATAGTTAGCTTCCTCGTTGTATATGTCGATGACATATTACTCATAGGAAACGACATCCCGACTCTGCAGGAGGTTAAGTCCTGGCTCGGGAAGTGCTTCGCTATGAAGAACCTCGGAGAGGCTTCTTACATTTTGGGAATAAGGACTTAGTCAGAACACTTACTTAGAGAAGGTACTAAAACGTTTTAGTATGGAAAACTCGAAGAAGGGAGAATTACCGATACAAAGTAATGCCAAATTGAGTAAGACTCAAAGTCCGAGTACCGAAGCTGAAATAGCAGAAATGAGCCGAGTACCATACGCTCCGCAGTTGGCTCAATCATGTACTCTATGACTTGTACTCGCCTTGATGTAGCCTTCGCTTTGAGCATGGTTAGCAGATATCAAGGGAATCCTGGCAGAGCCCATTGGATTGCGGTGAAGAATATACTTAAGTACCTTCGGAGGACGAAGGAATGGTTCTTAGTCCTAGGAGGGAGTGATGACTTGAAGGTGCGAGGGTATAGTGACGCCAGTTTTCAGACCGACAGGGACAACTACCGTTCGCAGTCGGGCTGGGTCTTTACCTTGAATGGAGGAGCAGTGATGTGGAAGAGTTCCAAGAAGGAAACCGTAGCTGATTCAATGTGCGAATCAGAGTACATTGCAGCGAGCGAAGCGTCGAAGGAGGCAATATGGCTGAAGAACTTCATTGGTGATCTTGGAGTTGTACCTACCATAAACGAGCCCATGGAGATTTTCTGTGATAACAAAGGAGCGGTTGCCTTGACCAAGGAACCGAGGGATCATGGTAGATCACGACATATCGACAAAAAATATCACTTTATTAGACATCGTGTAGAAGAAGGACAACTCATAGTGAAGAGGATATCATCAGAAGATAACCCAACAGATCCGCTTACGAAGGGACTGAGCAGGGTTAAGCACTTGTAGCATGCTAGGAGTATTGGGCTGAAGGATGATATTAGCATAGATTAGATAGTATTAGAAACGTGTAATAGATAAATGTAATTAACATTTGATGATTAAATAAAGGAGTTTTATTTATGAGTAATGTTACTATCTTATGTTAGTTGTTTAACTATTGTTTCTCTTTGCATGTTTTGACTTCCAGAATAATTGAGTTTATTAGGAATAATCGAATTATTCGAATTGTCCACAATCGTTCATATGTTGGAAGTAGATATGAATGAAGATTGTCATGAATTGATGTGTAGATTGTCTAAATGGTGTTAGACATAGCAAAGGGTTGCTGCAATGTTCATGAGTGCTTATGAACTGGTTTTGAGCGTTGGAACAAACTCGTGCTTGCTGGAATCACCTTATGGAATATGATATAAAAGGGTGATCGCAAAACGATAATATCATATAGTCTTAAAACCTAGATATATGGTTTGTTATTTGTTAATTGATTGTACATTGATAATGTGAAAATGCATCAGTAACTTGGTGTTATAAAACGTATTGTTGTGTGTAATTGGTTAATGAATAAGTAAATGCATATAAGTCGAAGTTTATCTGTAACTTTTATCTAAGAAGGTAAAAGCGGTATCTCGACCGCTCGATGATTTGATTTGACTTATGTGTCGGGCCCGGTTAGAACTGAATTGATGTGTTCGATTAAGTTCTATGTCAAATAAATCGGAGATCGAGAAACCTAAATGCTTGACTAATCATTCCATAGAATTGTCAGCATGATATCTAACAGAGGACTGTATGATCCCTTATCTAAAGGACAAGATTGATTAGATCAGAGTTTGACAGCGTCTTTGAGAGCTACGATTGCAAATCAAATTGTACTTGTGCATATAGTTACTAGACTTATCCAAGTGGGAGACTGTTGGAATAGTGTCTAAGGCTGCAACTATATTAGGCAAGTATTTGACCCGGTTGTGCATAGTCCTTTTGGGTTGCCTTCACCATAGCAACTTGATAGGATGATTTATTAAGAGAGAATAAATATTATTAATATATTATGAGAATAATATAAAGAATAATAATATTGTTATTTAATTAATATAAGTCATAGAATTAATTAGAATTAATTTGGTGACTTTAAGAGATTAATTAAATAAGAGGGTATGAATTGTCAATTGTTTGATAGTTAAACTTTAGACTGTAAATCCATATTGGATAGGGGTGGATGGATTCTAGAAGCTAAAGGATAGCTTAAAATCGTCCAAGGCTATCTAAGGAATGGATTTGGATTGCTTTCAGGAAAGGATTATCCAACTAGGGTTTAAGGTGAAACCCTTAAGGAGTCTACAAGTATAAATAGACCCCATGGCTAAGGGACATCGGCATCTCTTCTAAAGGAAGAAAACCCTGGCCGATTTCCTCCTACCTCCTCTCTCTCAAATCATCCTCCTTGCTATTTGGTGTTTGTAATCCATTAGAGGAGTGACAATTGTGACTCTAGAGCTCCAAGACAACAAGGTCAAACAAGAGATTCAAAGGTATGATTCTAGATCTGATTTAGTATTGTTCTTATTCCTAATTAGTCATTAGAAGTCTTGGATTCAAAGCATGTTTAATTAGAAAGCCTAGATCCAAGCATTAGGGTTTTGCATGCGCACATAGGAATGTTCTTATGGCTAAAATCCATCAATTGCATCACCACTTCTAAAAAAGCTTTGTCATACCTAAGTGACTCGTTATTCCTCCACCATGGACTTTTTGTATCAATAACTCTCCCATTGGTTGCTTGGGAATAGAGAGATGATAACACTTGATAAGAAACCCACCTTGTAAAATACCATCTTTAATGGATCAACCTGTACACCTTTCAAACAACTCATTAAAATCAACGTTAGCTTCATAATACTTCATATTTTAACTACCAACAATTGAACCTCCAAAGTTTCTATCAACCTATAATGCTTAGACCAAACATCTGATGGATTAGGTGTCTAAGCTCATAACTATAATTGGTATGTACTTGATCTGATAGTAGCATCGTTCTTTTGGGCTGCCTTCACCATAGCAACTTGACATGATGATTTTTAGAGAAAGAGGTTGATAAATGATTTGTTGATATCTTGTAAGAATATTATATTATCTGATAAATCATATTATTTTATTAGTAATAATCAGAAATTAATTTGGAATTAATTTTGGGATTAAAGAAACCGATTAAAAAGAACGGGGACTGATATTGCAAATCACTGATAGTCGCAATGTTGGGCTGATGGACTCCTTTAGAAGGGAGTGGACAAAATCTATAGGAAGCCCTATAGAGATTTCGTCCAAGGCATCTAGGAAGGAGGTCCATGGACTGCTTAAGGCCTAAGCAATCAGATTAGGGTATCCACCTAAAAACTCTAGCAGCCTCAACTATATAAGGAACCACATGGTATACAATTTTCGGCTTATGCATTCTAAGAGAACCCTAGCCGAAAATTGAAGAGCCTCCATCACCTATCTCCTTCATCCTTTGCTAATGGTGTTTGTGACTCCATTAAAGGTGCAACACTTGGGGCACTAAGGTCTTAGAAGTCAAGATTAAGCAAGGAATACTTGTTATTACTAGATAACAAGAAAGGTATTCTTCTAACCCTAATAATATATAGATTTTGATTTAATATATAATAGATCTAGGGTTATTGCTTCGAAAAATTTATTTGCATGTATAACTTGAGAAAAACCTAGATCTAAAGTAATTAAGGTTGCATGTACACATAGGAATATAGATATGCTCAAAACCCATCAGTGGTATCATAGCCTATGATGTTTTTCTGTTATATTTGATGCAATAGTGATTTGTCTAAAGCTGGAACAATAACGATTTTGTTTCCTGCCTGATGAACTCGACGAGTTCAAAGATGAACTCAACGAGTCCAAGTCCTGATTCGACGAGGTGACTTGTCTGACAGCTAATTTTTCGATTTTCAAATCTATCTTAGATTAGGATAATTACCATAGTTCGTTTTTAATGCCTTAAATTGAATTATTTGCTCGGTAATGTGATTTCCTTATCTAAATAGATTGATTTGGTTAAATTTTAAGATAATGTCTAATTATATGATTAATTAATTATTTAAAATTTGAACTAGTAATTTTGAAATGTTTCAAATTGCACCTTCAAAGTTTTGGAATTTCAAATATAATTAAAAGTTTAATTTTGAAATATTAAATTCTAAAAACCCTAGTATTTTAAAAGTTTAAAATACAACCTTATACCATTATAATATTAAAAGATTAATATATATATATATATATATATATATATATATATATATATATATATATATATATAAGATGAGTCAGTCTTACCTTTAGTAGGCCTCATTCACGAATCCTATCTATAAGGAGGGTATAAGGAAACTGCTTATAAAATGGCGGTTGAATGAGTGTCCACTCTCATCCACCGCTTTCTTGATTGGTGGAGGGTCGTTAGCCGAACGGATAGGATAGGACATTAATTCCCTCATTAATAAGTATAATGATTAATATAAAGTAAATAAATGTTCTATAAACTCCCAATCTTAGTTACTTTAGGAAAATATGAGCTTGATGTTAGTCCATGAAATTGCACATTGCACATTGTCAAGTTGTTAGTGGAGCGTGTGTGGTTAACCAACACACTAACTTGGACTAACAAGGGTGGAAAAGGGTAGATTCATAAATTATCATAGATCAATGGAGCGTGTATGGTTAACCGACGCATTGATTAGGTGGTAAATGATATCTAGAGTACCAAGCTAATTTGCATGGTTATTCACACCTTGTTTGTGATCCTCGGTATCCCACTCACAAACTTGAAGGGCATAATCGAGATTAAACATGCCATTGAAAAGTTCAATGAATCTTAAAAGAATCTAGGAGTTTCATTTCATTTAAAACCTAATTCTTTATTTCATTTTTCGTCACGGAATTGGTATATCGTCATTTACCTACCTTCAAATAATTTACCATTGGATTACAGCATCCCTCTTCCGAATTGTGAATTATTTGGTTGGGTTCTAGCCTTAATATTTCATTTGGGTGTTATATTAAGGATTCCTTATCTAATCAAAAACTTTGTCTTTCTTCTTTTTCAGATGTCTGGACTGAACAATGTTTCTGGCTCAACCTCTAACAACAACTCAAACAACTCCTTCTCGCGCCTGAACATTTGTGTGAGGATTACGTTTGATGGTTCCAAATTCAATGATGGGATCCGGAACATTCGTATATAGCCTTGCGCTATGTAGACAAAGAATATGTCCTCGATAAACCGTTGAACGAGATCGATGAATCAAAAGCTATCCCTGAAGAAATAGTTAAGTAAGGGGTTCAATATAAGGATGCTACTAAGGTGTCCTGTATTATGGCAGCCACCATGACTCCTGAGCTGCAATGGTTCTATGAGGAGTACTGGCCCTATGAGATGTGTAAGGACTTGATGGAAAAGTACCATCAAAGAGCATGTCAATAAAGGTACGGCATAGTCACCGCGTTCATCATCACCAAAATGAGGGATGGAGAGTCCATCACGAGCCACTTGCAAAGAATATAAAGATATGTGGATTGTCTCTTAAAGTTGAATGTGAACTTTGACAAAGAGTTGGCTATTGACATAGTCCTACACTCTTTACCTCCTTGCTATTATCAGTTCAATATGACTTATCATATGAGCAATAGGGGAGTCACATTGAGTAAGCTTCAGGGCCTGCTAAGAACCGCTGCAAGTGGATTAAAAGGGAACAGTGTCAAATCTACTCCCACTCCTACTGCTGCTTCTGTCCTGGCAATTGGAAAAGGTAAAGGGAAGAAGAGGAAAACTCCCTCGAAGAACTGGCAGGGAAAGTACCATGATGGATCTTCTTCTAGTGTATCCAAAGAAAAAAAAAACAGTTCTGCCACTCCCTCCTCTAATCCTAAAGAAGCAACGTGCCTCTACTGCCATGATAAGGGGCATTGGAAGAGAAGCTGCCCGAAATACTTGCATGAAATCAAGTTTGGGAAGACAAAACCCTCTTTCGTAAGTATTTATACTATTTTATCTAATAACTCATCATATGCTAGTTCTTGGATCCTTGATACAGGATCTGATTTTCACATTTGTTTTGATTTGCAGGGGTTAAAAAGAAGTAGGGATGTCGAGCATGGGAAGATGAACTTGGTTGTGGGTAATACCGATCAATTCTCTATGGGGAGCGCCAATTGTGTTCATCAAGAAGAAGGATGGTTCACACAGGATGTGAATTGATTATCGGGAGTTGAACAAGTTAACAGTGAAGAACCGTTATCCCCTCCCGTAGAATTGATGACTTCTTTGATCAGTTTCAGGGTGCATCTTGGTTCTCCTAGATAGATCTGAGGTCTGGGTATCATCAGGTCAGAGTGAGAGAGGAGGACGCGGAGAAGACCACGTTCCAAACTTGTTATGGCATTACAAGTTTGTGGTGATGCCCTTTGGGCTCACCAATGCGCCTGTAGTGTTTATGGATTTGATAAATCGGGTTTGCAAGCAGATTCTCGATCGTCCCATTATTAAGTTTATTGATAATATTTTGGTGTATTCCAAGACCAGAGAACAACATTAGGAGCATCTTTACAAACTTCTGGGAGTTTTGAGGCGACAACGACTTTATGCTAAGTTCTCTAAGTGTGAGTTTTGGTTACGAGAGGTCCAGTTCCTTGGGCACCTCGTTAACTAGGATGGGATTTTGGTCGATCCGGCCAAGATCAGGGTCGTGACACAGTTGGAGGTTCTGAATTCTCCTTCAGATATCAGGAGTGTCTTGGGTTTGTCAGGGTACTATCGGAGATTCATTTAGGATTTCTCCAAGACTGTGGCACCCCTCACTCGTCTGACGAGGAAGGGGGTGGATTTATGATGGGTCCCTAAGTAGCAATTGACATTTGAGAGACTTCGGGAGAGATTATGTGAGTCCCCGATATTGAACCTCCTAGAGGAAATTGAGGACTTTGTGGTGTTCTATGATGCATCCATCACCGCTTTGGGGGCAATCCTCATGCAGAGAAGACGAGTGATTGCTTATGCTCCACAGCAGCTGAAGCTGCATGAGACGTGATATCCTACCCACGATCTGGAATTGGGGGTAGTGGTTTTTTGCCCTTAAGATTTGGAGACACTATCTTTATGGGGTCCGTTATACTATTTACACGGATCACAAGAATCTGAGGCATATTATGGATCAGCCGAACCTGAACATGAGGCAGCGCAGGTGGCTAGACATAGTCAAGGATTACGACTTTGATATCCTTTACCATTTGGGTAAAGCGAATGTTGTGGCGGATGCTTTCAGCTGCAAGTCGGCTGGGTCTTCAGATGGAGTGTCGTGTATGAGGATATCAGTGGATTCCCTACTTTTCAGATTGATTCGGGAGGCTCAGGCCGAGGGTGTTCAGGAAGAGAATTGGAAGAAATAGAGGATCAGGGGTGAGATTATCAGATTTGTCTGAAATACTCGTTGGTTTTGGACCCGATGTGGTCGAGTGTGGTTTCGGATGTCTGGTGGGGTCTGACAAATTGTGTTAGAGGAGGCTAATAAGTCTCGATTTTCTACTCATCTGGGGGCCACCAAGATGTACCGGGATGTGAGATTGAGCTACTGGTGGTTGTGTATGAAGAGAGAGAGAGATAGCATGGTATGTGGAGACATGCATGACCCGTAGGATGGTCAAGGCTTAGCATCAGAGGCCGCATGGAAAGCTGCAGCCTCTAGAGGTTCCCATGTGGAAATTGGAGCAGATTTCAATGGATTTTATCACCAAGTCATCGAGGACGACAAAGGGTATCGATGCTATCTGGATCATCGTGGATCGATTGACCAAGAGTGCCCACTTTCTGGTGATTCAAGAGAGTTCTTCGGCCGAGAAGTTGGCCGATGTGTATGTTCGTGAGATTGTTGCTCGCCATGGGGTTTTGGCCTCCATTGTTCCAGACCATGATGTTCGGTTCACCTCGTGTTTGTGGAAGAAGTTCCATGAGGAACGGGGCATGAGGTTTCACTTCAGCACTACATATCATCCGCAGACCGACGGCCAGAGTGATCAGACGGTACCGACCCTTGTGGATATGTTGTGGTCCTATGTTATCAATTTTGTAGGGAGCTGGGACTCCAACAATGGTGCTCCACCTTTCGAGTGTTTGTATCGGCGGAGATGTCGTACCCTGATTTGTTGAGGCGAGGTTGGTCACAGGTTTGTGGGTCAGACCGAAGTGATCCTTCAGACCACAAAGTTGATTCAGCTGATTAGGCAAAGACTGCAGACTGCTCAGAGTCGACAGAAGAGCTATACCGACCGACGCCAATCCGACTTGGAGTTTCAGGCTGGTGACATGGTATTACTGAAGGTCTCACCTTGGAAAGGTGTAATACGCTTCAGGAAGAGAGGGAAGTTGGGCCCCCGTTATATTGGGCCTTTTCGGGTGATTTCCAGGGTTGGCAAATTTGCGTACAAATTGGATCTTCCTGAGGAGCTCAGTCAGATTCAGAGCACTTTCCATGAGTCACAGCTGTGAAAGTGCATATTGGATGAATATGCAATGGTTTCCCTAGAGGATATTCAGGTCGATGAGCGTCTGAACTATGTTTAGAGGCCGGTAGCTATACTGGAAAGGAAGGTAAAGGTTTTGTGTAGCAAGGAAGTGCCTTTGGTATAGGTACAGTTGTAGCACTGGAGGGGCTCCGAGTGGACATGGGAGCTGGAAGCCAAGATGCTGGAGCATTATCTAGATTTGTTCGCCATAGCAGACTTCGAGGATGAAGTCTAGTTCAAGTGGGAGAGAATTATAACATTCCTATGTTCAGGTACTTCTAAATTTATCTCTATAATTTTATTATATGAATATTGTAATTTTGGGAAGGAGGAGTACTGTAAGCGTACATGAGAGTACGATGAGCGTACTAAGGCGTGTCCTAGTATGTTGGGCGTACACTTATGTACTTTGGTTATACTAATATTAGGAGGAAACCCTAAATTTTAGGATTTTGGGAGGTATTTAAGCATCCTTGTGGCTCATTTCTCTCCACATTTTCAGCGTCCACATCCTTTGAAACGTTATTGCAAAACCCTAGCCCCTTGGTGTGTGTTTTGAGCTGAAGAGTGTGTTTTTGGTGTGTTAAAGGATGAAGTTGCATCAAGAGGCCTTGAAGTGGAAGCAAACTTGCAGATCTGGGATCTTTGCCCTCTTGTGAGGCTCTAAAAGGTATAAAGTTTATACCTTGATGTCTTGGTCGATAGATCCTATTTTTGGGAGTTTTATGTTAATTTTCTTGTCCCAAAGGTCTCATTTTGTGCATGTTTGGTTATTGTCGTTTTGAGCTGTCCTTCCAGACCCTAGGAAGGGTCCTAAGCCATAAAAATGAGGTCCCAATGCCTAGAATTACCCCATGCATCTTGTAGAAGGTCTTAATGGATTAGGACCTTGTGTTAAGGACTTTTTGGACGTGTAAAGTTATAAAGTTGGAGACTTTATGTCTCTAGGGTGCATTTGGACCATAGATCTGAAGTGTGAGCATGATTGCTTAAGCCATTAAGTAATTATTGTAGTTTTGTAGTTTGCAAGGTTACACACTGCGTAGGTGGGAGTATGCCCCATGTTCTCAGCCAGCCACCCTATAAGCTGGTGAATACGAGGCTTCGCATACACTTAGTTTACCTCTAGGTTATGCCCCGAGTACTCGCATGAGTCAGCCCTTGTTTAGGTGACTCGATTGAGTTGGCTCGGGTGGGTTCACTCAGTTGATTTAGGGGTTGACCAGTTGACTTTGAGTTTGACTAACTTTGACTTTGAGGGCATTTTGGGTATTTTGGGATGTTGATAGAATTGGTCACTTGGTGGATATAGGTATTGTGTAGAGAGCTGAGATTCAGAGTCGGGCCTTATCAGTTCTCTTCAACTGCAATGTGAGTTTTCCTCATTGTACTTTCTAGTCGAAGGCACCAAGGGTGGCCCTTTGGATTGTTATCCTGATATATCGTATGAAGTGTGTTATAGTGGTCTGTTAGATTTGTACCATGGTAGTTAGAATGTTAGCATGAGATTGGGATTTGTGAATTTGTCTTCTTGTTTGATGTCTGGTTAAATGTTTATTAGTTATGTGTATGTCGACATCTTATGGTTGGTTGAGTTGAGACGGTCATGCTTTGTGCTGAAGGCCAAGACAGTCGGGGCGGACTGGATAACTTGTAGGCCCCGCGAGGCGGTCCAGTCAGGCCGAAGGCCCGGAGAGCGGTCCAGATAGGCTAAAGGCCTATAAGACGGTCCGACCATGATGTAGGCTCTATATGCATGATGTTTGTTACTGTTATATGTTTGTATGTGTTGGTACTTTGGGGGAAAGCTTACTAAGCATTGGCTTACAGTTTTGTGTTATGTTTTAGGTACCTCAGATGATTGCGGGAAGGAGAAGGTGTGATCGTGCACCTCCTCATGTTTTGATTCATGATTTTGGGTAAAACTCAGATATTAAACATGTTTTCAAAACTAAATTGAAAACAATGATTTTTGTGGGTTGTATTAGAAGTTTAAATTTTTCATGAATTTTATGGATGTTGAATCTTCTTTCCAAATTTGATTTAAGCATTGCTTATATATCCGGAATCCTTATTACGATTACTTCATCGTTCGTCAAAGATATTCGTCGTAGTTATTACTATATTTAGACGTGTATTTTATTCTTATTTTATTATATTGCTATAAGTACATATACTCCAAATAATCACATATAAATCACATAATCCTCATATAGTTTCCCTTTATTATTATACTAAATAGGTTACAATTGTTCACCCTAACTATTACATCATCTTATTAATGCTTAGCGAGAAACTTGGGCGTTACAACTTTCGTCTCTCTACCAACCTCCAGAAGGTATAAAGTTATGAACTTGATGGATACTTCATTATATCTTGCAATTTTTTGAGTTTTTGTGCCTTTTGGTCCTACAGTCTTGGTATATATGAGTTTGGCTTACTCTAGACCAAATAAATTTTCCTTTCAGATGTTTTTGATTGTTTATGGTCATAAAAATGTGACATTGTTCCCTTTCTCCCATCCATGCAAGAGTTCTGGGTTTTGGGTAGACGTTAAGGTTTTGGTTTTAAGCTCCTTCTAGTCATGAAAAGTCATAAAGTAGAAAACATTATCATTTGGGAGGTTATTAGGGACTACATATGAGTTTAGACGTGAGGTCTTAGTGGAATAAGCACTTACTGAGGAGAGTGAGAGTTGTTCGAGTATGTAGGGCATACACAGCGGTACGTAATGCATGCTAGGTGAAGGCCCTTTAACCAGGAAAGGGATTCACTACGCCATGCACAGTGGTTGAGTACACATGCTATACTCAACTTGTGTTGACTCTTAAACTTTTCACTTTGTCCTTTGACCACGGGTTTGACCAAGTTTAACTTAAGGAAATTTTGGGTAGTTTGAATAGTAGTTTGAGATTAGGTCCCTATTTATTGTATAGGTGACCGGTAGAAGGAACATTTAGAGTAGTGATCTGTTTTTCTATTCTTTAGAGTGTGAGGTAAGTTTTCCTCAAGGCAAAGTTTTCATTTTAAAAACCATCCCATTGAAAGATAAATGACAGAGATTTGATTTTATTTATGATTAAAGTCTCACGAGAAGATATGGTATTTTGGTAATTAGTTAAGGAATTTTGATAATTTCCGGTGAAAGTTAATTGTTTGGAGGGTACATGTTAGTGTCAAATATGTTGTAATGTGTCGAAGTGATTTGAGTTAGTTTCAAAAGTCATTTTATCTATTTACTAAGGCATGTTAATTTCAAAGTCTTGATGTTTAGTCCTTAATATTTTTTATATACTTTCTTTTCTCCTATAAATACGAGTTGTACTCAGAGGTAGATAGAACTTTTCCAAGCACTTCTGTCTGATATTCTCTCTGTATTCGAAAGTATAAGTGAGCTATAAACAAGATCTTATTTACTCTTGTTTTTCATAATACTTAGATTACTCGGATTGTATTTGTACTCGATTAAATCGCAACTTCAATTGATATCAGAGTAGGAATCATACTGCAATGATCTGATTTTCATTTTGTATCAATCATTTTTGATTTTATCTTTGATTCAAAAATTTCCGCATGATTGATACTGAAAATCATACTTGATCTTCAGTTGCGATTCGATTCTGCAACTAGCTTGTTTAATTGAGTGTTCTTCTTGTTCTTTCGGTTCAATTCATCCATTAATTTTCAAATTTCTAAAGTTTTTATGAGAATTCATCCGTACATTTATGGCGAATATCAAAATAAATACGATAACGTCATATTCTCATCTTCTTTGATCGTCTACAAAGATTCCAATGCTGATTGCAGAGTATTACGATCAGTGGGCTGATCGGATGGAGGATTACCTGAATGGTATAGATGAAGAGCTATGGAAATGCATTACTAATGATGTTATTCCACCTTATTCTATTGAAAGCATACCTACTTCTTTATCAACTTCGAGTGTAACTGAACAAAATGATAGGTTGAAGAATTATGAGAAGAAATGCATGAGAGAGCTTCGTGGTGCTCTTCCTCCTATGGTGTATAATCACGTTTGCACTTGAAAAACTTCAAAACATATATGGAATACATTGAAGGAAAAGTACCAGGGGAGTGAGAAGACCAAAATCAGCTCTGTCAAATAGTGTCTGATTGAATTAAGAGAATTCAAGCAGAAAGATGGAGAAACAATTCAAATGTATTACGATCGTCTGAACGTGCTTATCTACAAGTTCACAAGGTATGGAATCAAAAGTACTAACATGGAATACAACATTACTTTTGTTATGGGTCATCGTAAGGAATGGAGGAGTGTAAGCTTGATGATTAAGACATAGCATGGCTTCGATTTTTATACTCTGAATGATGTTTACAATCAGCTAAAAACTCATGAAACTGAGATGAATGAAATGGAAGAAGAGTCTAGGATAAGTTTAAGTGGTCCTTTGGCTCGAGTATCGAAGGCTAATGATAGAGAAAGTGAGATGGAAGTTGCTGATAACGAAGGTTTTGAGGAAGAAGGTGTAGGGTTTTGAGCATTCTAACGCTCTTAAGTGTACATGTAACATTAAATACCTTGGATCTATATTTTCCCTATTATACATGCAAATATGAATATTCCAAGGTATTACCCTAACTAGCATACAATCTTTAAGTACTAGTATAACAAAACTAGATAGAATACATACCTTGTTGATGTAGCTTGACTCCATGAAGCTCTAGAGCCTAGTGCCCCAAGTGGGACACCTCAAATGGTTCACACAACATCGGCAACACATGGAATAACCATGAGAAGAAGACACTCATGCTCAAATCAGCTAGCCCTCATATATGTATCACTAGTGCCAATTTCTTGAGATAAAGGGGTCCTTCTATAGTATGCACATTAGGGTTACACCATGGAACCCATGACTTTACCCATTACTTATGCTCCATGGGTTTTAACCTCCATGGAGTATCTATAGATCACCACATGGGTTAAACCCAACTTAAGGAATCATGGATCATAAGCCCACATACATAAGAATGAATGATTTACACAATCAATCCCCATATATTTAATTAGTCTCTTTTGATCACCAAATTAAGTCCAAATTAATTCTTGATCAATACTAATTAAATAACATGATTTCATATTAATATATTAGAACTTATAATATATTAATTTGTCACAAATGTCCTATCCTCACAAACGGTCTATCCAAATGTTCCAATGCCATGCAACCCAAATGGACCATGCGGAGTCGGGTCAAGTACATACCAATTATAGTTATGAACTTAGACACTAATCCATCAGTCTCCCACTTGGATAAGTCTAAAACTATTATTGCATATGACTTCAAAAACCAACTAGCAATCGTAGCTCTCAAAAGCCGCTATCGAAATCTGAACCTTGTCAATGACTTGTACATTAGATAAGGGATCATATATTACTCCATTCTAGATATCATATTGACTGAGACATGGATTAAAATCATTCTCTCTGTCCATTTGTTGTTTCCTGATTTCCGATTTATGACGACCGACTAATTGAACAAATCACATTAGTCCTATCTTGGCCAAGCACTTCGGGGTGTCATCACTAAATCATCGAGGGGCCCATAGATATAGCTTTTATCCTGAAGGCAAAATGAATGGATAAACTTCGACTCATATGGCTTGTTCTACTACTTGTTGAATCATACACAAAGGCACGTTTTATAACATCGAGTTACCAATGTGATTTCGTGGAATCAATGTATAACCAACTCATAGTAACAACTCATATCTCTAGGTTTGAAGAATATAAGATATTATCGTCTCATGATACCTCGTGATAAAATCCATGGAGTGATTCCAATGAGTGTGGGTTGAATCCAATACTGAGAACTTATGAGCACTCATGAGTGTTGTAGCACCACTTTGTCCAACATCTTAGATCTCTACAAGCCAACCCATGATAGTCTTGATTTATATCCACTTCCAACATATGACCGACTGTGGATGGTTTGAATAACTTTGTTAGTCAGGAAGAGCGACCTAGTTATTCTGGATGTCAAAGCATGCAAACTGAAACATAAGAATAATTGAATCCAATATGGTCTCAGAACTTATGAATATAAATAAAAGCACCTTTTATTTATCACCATATTGATTACCCATCATTCATTGCATATTGTTTCAAACTATCAACTTTATACTTGAATTGAAACAATAACTGTCCCATGCTCCAAGCATGTACACTATGTTTTCTAAACACTAGTCATGCCATACACCAAGTATACACACTATGTTTGTCTAAACATTAGTTATGCCATACACCAAGTATGCATACTAAGTTTGTCTATGATCTTTACTTTGTGAAATAGATCGATTGAACATAATTCCAATGATTCTCATTTCACAGTCCCAAACCCTTACTGCAAATGCAAGAATTCCAAATCCTGCCATTTACCTAAATCTGTTAGATTCTAAACTTATATGCATTGGTCCTCTTGTAATGATTATGCAAAAAGTCACAAGGACTTGTCAACAGACATTACAGAGTATTCCAACGGAGATCAATCAATGGAAACGAAGTCTCAATTTCAAAGCACATTGCTTTGAACATCCTTCATGCATTATGTTTCCTAATCTTATATAGATTTAATGAATAACTTCCACCTATGGGAATCTTTCCATACTCCCATTTTGACTATCACTTCTGAACAAGAGTTTCCTCTTTTCAGAATATGTCAATATGGTCCTTCCAAAATTAACATTATACTTCTAACTATCCCTGAGCAACCAATCTTTGGTAAACCTTAGATTGTCCTCGACAATTGCTTAATTATTTTAGTCATATCCAATTCTAGACCTTTTCCTTTCTTAATGCCTCAAGCATTTGGAAAATTTTAGAAAGGATGAATATTATATCACATGCAATCAATCCTATATCCGAAGCATATGGGACACGATTCATGATGTCTCACATAAAGACATTATACTAGATGAGTCTGTTTGCAACAATATTTCTATTTGCCAAGTTCTCATAATTTATATTATGAAAATGGATGCTGTAATCATAATCGAATTTTAGAACGCAAATAATGTACTCATATATAGAATTTCCTTATGGTGAGCCATTCCAACATAACATTCATATAAATACTTGACTAATTTTGATTAAAAACTCATGATCTAAGCTTATAGATTTGAGATGAAGTATAATTTTGTCTCCCTTAATTATAGCAAAACAACTTTTTCCCAATTCAAACCTTTTGTTTTCTATAATTAACATTGCTAACTTGCAACCCTTATCATAACTTGAAACCTTTATCATAATTATCATGCTTTCACTAACATGATGATTATTAGCATAACACTTATGCTCCCACTAGCTTTGACATGTACTCAAAAATCAGCTGGACTTCTAGAAATCAATACTTATTGGCTTTCTTACCAAAGTTAAGACTTCTTATACGATATGCTTTGATAAAAACTTAATCAAAATCATACACCTTTCCTTAGATAGCACACATGTGTGTATAAACAATTTCAAAATTATGAAAAGGGATGTCGTAATCATAGTATCAATTGTTTAGACCTTTTCCATTCCTCACAAGTCCATGTTAGTGTGCCGGTTAACCACACACGCTCCACTAACGACTTTGAGAATGCAAATATCATGTTTGCTATTTCCTTAAAATCTACTTAGTGAAAGCGTTTCCTCACCATCATGTTCATGAATCGGAGAGTAACCTTATGACACTTAGATTTTATGGTGTATGTGTTCCTATCCATGTGAATTTGTCAAAACCATAATCACAAGACAAGGTTGGTGACAAATCCAAAGTCTTATGGATTGAACATGTGCAGTCTTAAATTCTTTCCACCTGGCAGCTAAAGGGCCTGCCATTGCTTCCAAGTTGTTATGCAACCAAATGAGAACTCTCAGAACTCATATGCAAAGGCAACTTTAACTGGAATGGGCACATATCTAGAAATATGTCAACACGATAGGTTATAAACCTCACGTTGTGTGCTAGTGTCAAACTACATGTTTTTATTCTTGATTAGATGTTAAAATTCTTTCAGGATCTTTAAGACTGCTACTGTCCTCTTAACATATAAGACTATATTGCCAAATATTCAAGCGATACTGCGGATTCTTTATCAAGATAAACACTTCACACAATTGGCCTTAGATGGTCTTTGTTTTATCCAAAACATCACAACTTACCAACTTCAAATGTACAAGAGTAGAAAACATTTTACTCTTACATTTGAAAAGTTATGAACCTTCTTTAAGATGTGTCACTCAAGTTACAATCTTGGAGTATAGACTTGTTTTGGAACGAAGTATGACTCGTCTTCTTGATTTAACCATTTCATCAATTCATGACTCATCTTCTTAGCCATAAGAATGCACTAAGATCTCTTTAGAAGACCAATCGTTATATGGTTCTTTAATCATTAAGATGATCACAAAACATGATACTAAAGTACTCTCCCATCTTTCCAGATTTGAGAAACTTTTATCTTTCTGCCTAATTCGATTCTTCTCATTCATTCTGCCATACATCGAAACTTTTCCAATGTTTTAGAATTATACTTAAACTTGTAAGTATAACCATATTTACTAAACTTTAGTAAATCATGACCAATAGGAATATCGGTCTTTTGTGGTGGACTTGACCAGTGCACAAGAATGTGTACTCGATCCCTTAGTCATTCACTTGACTCACATATACATGCGAACAAGGAATTAGTCTTAATTTTTCCAAAGAGGAAAATTCTCATTCATCATACTATACAACTTGTATGATTCCAAGTTTTGGTCTAATTGAGACTCGGGAGATGACAATCTTTCCTTATTTGGTAAATTAGACATTACCAAAAATGAAAGAAACAAATCCATTTTCCACTACTGCTATCAATGGAATCTTATGAGCAACAATTTTTCACAAATGCCATTGTAAGGATACTTAGAATAAATAAAATCAAAAATTTCCCTTTTATTTTAATGCTTTGTGGAAACACTTATCCTTACAGTGCAAAAGCATATGAAAAACTTGTTGTTATCTATTCCTAAGCAATATATCATAACTCCTAAGGAGCAACTCAAAATTCTGATCACCGAACCATGCGATCGAAATCCATCTTCGCGATCAGAATCAACATATACTTCCTTTAAGTTTCTTCACTTTTCTTTGATTCTTCAAACATCAACATGTGACCCAATCAAATCATGTAATAAGAATCTTAGAATAGAAACTTAACAGAGTTAGATAATGGAATTTACATGAAGTAGAGTCAAACTTCTTGACTTGATCAACCTTATGATCTTTCTGGTATATAGGCAGCTTCGCAATCACTGCCCCTTACTTTGACAAGAGAAACATATGGACTCTTTGGGAATAGTACATGGAACTACCATAGAATTTCCTTTCTCTTTACCATTTGGTCAACTGATTTGACTATGGCCAATCCCCTTCCTTGGGAAGAGAAGGCTTTTCTAGATATCCAATGTTACCATTGTCAATGCCCATGGTAGTTTGGGAAGTTGATCTACTAATCAAATTTGCTTTACCAAAGCTCCAAATCATTGTTGATTCAGCAGCACCAAGCAAATAGATAAGATCATTAAGCTCATGTCATAGTCTATTTCATAGTAGTCCCAGAGGTAACCCACTATGTGACTTAGAAAGTGATTGAACAACCAACTTTCTTAAGACTTTGACACCCAACTCTCCCGGCTTGTCAATATGTGACTTGATCTCCAAGATGTGAGAACATATCTCCAATATGTGACTTCATCTCCAAGATGCTTTCCAATAGGGCTAGAGTGACCTTGAACCTGTGGGTTAAGGAGAACAATTGGAAGAGGTGGAGGAAGTGAAGTTCCAAGAGATTTGGGAAGATCATAGATGTCTAAAGTAGACATCTTTTGGGAGATATTCAAGATAGTTGATCTAAAGTCCTTAATATAACACCCAATATGAAATATTAAGGCTAGGACCCAACACAATATTTTATAAGTGGGAAGAGGGATGCCGTAAACTAAGCTATATAATATTTGAAGGTAGGCGAATGACGATTCACCAATTTCCACCATGAAAAAGGAAATAATTTATTAGGTTGATTTGAAACTCCTAGATCTTTTGAGATTCACTAAACTGTTCAATGATATGTTTCAATCTCGATTGTGCCCTCTCAAATTTTGTGACTGGGATGCCGAGGATCACAAAACAAGGTGTGAATAACCATGCAAATATACTTGGTACCCTTAATATTTACCCCTCAATCAATATGCCGGTTAACCACACGCGCTCCACCGATACTATGAGAAACATTAAGTTACCCTTTTCCTAACTTGTTAAATCCATATAGTGTGCCGGTTAACCACACGCCCTCCACTAACCGACTTAAGCAAAGTGCAAAGTGTAATATCATGGGTTAGCACCAAATTCACATTAAGTAACTAAGATTGGGAATTTGTAAAAGTTTAGTTACTTAGTATTTACCATTAATACTTGTAATGAAGGGATAATTCTAGTCCTTGTCCTACCCGTTCGGCTAACGACCCTCCACCAGTCAAGGAAGTGGTGGGTGAGAGTGGACAGCCATTAAACTACCATTTTATAGGCAGTAACCTTATACCCCCTTATAGACCGGCTTCGTGAATGAGGCCTACTAACGATAAGACTAACTTGCTCTTATACATACATACATATATATATATATATATATATATATATATATATATATATATATATATATATATATATTAACTTACAATACTATAAAGTATAAGGGTTGAATTTTAACTTTTAAAATTCTAAGGGCTTAACTTGGAATTAAAGTATTCATAAGGGAAAACTTTACAAATGCCAAAACATGAGGGCATGTTTTGAAACTATTCAAAACTAGTCAATTCCATAACATATGTGTTTAAAGTAGTTTTAATTCAAAAAAAATCTTTAAGTTCCATAACTTGAGGACAAGTTATGGAAGACTTTAAACTATTAAAAGAATATGACTTTTCTTTATTCATAACCTATGGAAATATTTGTGAGTTTTATGAATCTTAAATATGACTTTTCATATAACTTGAACACAAGTTACAAAAAACAGATTTTAGAATCAACTCTTAGATTAATTTGGATTGAAAACAACAATTTCACATAGCTTTTCTATTAATCTAAGCAACTCATAAGAACAAGAAAATTCAATCAAATTTTTTCATGTAATTAGCCTAATCATTAAACTAATACAAAACATGAAAAACAGCTTAGGGTAATGTTCCTATTCCAATTCCAGCCAAAACAGTCGAAGATATGATGTCTGGGGGTCCAACTCATCGAGTGCATGAACCAACTCGGTGAGTTGGATGAATTTAGCCTTGGACTCGTCGAGTCCCTTCATGGACTCGACGAGTCTGCTGAGTAGACAACAACAAACTTTGCTTTTTCAGCCAATTTTGCAAGTATAACAAGAAAAAAAGCCTAGGCTCTATTACCACTGTAGGGTTTTGAGCATTCTAACACTCCTAAGTGTACATGCAACCCTAAATACCTTGGTTCTATGTTTTCTATATTATACATGAAAATATGAATATTCCAAGGTATTACCCTAACTAGCATACAATCTTTAAGTACTTGTATAACAAAACTAGATATAATACATACCTTGTTGATGTAGCTTGACTCCATGAAGCTCGAGAGCCTAGTGCCCCAAGTGTGAGACCTCAAATGGTTCACACAACATCACCAACACATGGAATAACCATTAGAAGAAGACACTCATGCTCATATTGGCTAGCCCTCATATATGTATCACTAGTGCCAATTTCTTGAGCTAAAGGGGTCCTTATATAGTGTGTACATTAGGATTACACCATGTAACCCATGGCTTTACCTATTCCTTATGCTCCATGTGTTTTAACCACCATGGAGTATCCATGGGTCACCACATCGGTTAAACCCAAGATAAGTAATCATGGATCATAAGCCCACATATATTAGAATAAATGATTTACACAATCAATCCCCATATATTTAATTAGTCTCTTTGGATCACTAAATTAAGTCCAAATTAATTCTTGATCAATACTAATTAAATAAAATGATTTCATCTTAATATATTAGAAATTATAATATATTAATATGTCACAAATGTCCTTTCCTCACAAACGGTATATCCAAATGTTCTGATGCCATGTAACCCAAATGGACAATGTCGAGTCGGGTCAAGTACATACCAATCTAGTTATGAACTTAGACACTAATCCAATAGAAGGTCTTATTATTGATTCGGATTTTGAAGCTGTTGCAATTTACTCCAAAAACAAAGTGAAGAAGTTCTATAAGACACCATTTAATGTGAAGATGAACTCTGGAGAAACAAAGGGAAGTTATTCTAGGAAGGTTAGTCAGGATAAGAAGTTTGAGAATAAAGAGGTAAAGGCGGAGGATTCGAAACTAGAGAAGAAGTTGAAGGGTGATTCAGGGATAGATTGTCATTATTATCATGGAGCAAATCACATAGCAATTGACTATATGCTGAGAAAGAAAGAAGAAAAGAAGAATAAAGTGAAGGATGAAGCTTATTACTCTGAGAAGCTAGAGGAACTCAAGAAAAAGTTGAAAAATCTTTCACTTGTGGCTAGAGGAGAAGATGAAGATGAGGGAAAGTATCATATATGGTCATGAGGTTCTGATGATGAAGAGATGAGAAATCCAACCCATGGGGCCATATATGCAATATACGGGGATGTTGAAGAAGAGAAAGTAACAGGTAGATGCTTTGTTTCGAAGTCAGGAGATAATGCACCAATGACTGCAAAGGTACATTCTCTACTTCAATCTTTTAATACTCCTTCATCTGCATATGATTTTGTATTAACTGAGTTTGATGCTTCTGTTACTTAGGTGAATAATTTTGTTATTTCTGCTAGCAATGAAGCTAAGAAAGCTAGTACTCAGTTATTAGAAAATCAAAGAGTCTTGGAAACGAAGAAGACTAAGATAGATTGTTTATAGATGCAAATTAGAAATATCATGGTAGATAGAGATAATGTTGATGGGTTTTGGCCATATGAACATTCCTATGTGTACTTGCAAACCCTAATGCTTGGATCTAGGTTTCTCTAATTAAACATGCTTTGAATCCAAGACTTCTAATGACTAATTAGGTATAAGAACTATACAAAATCAGATCTAGAAGTTTACCTTTGAATCTGTTGTTTTATCTTGTTGTCTTGGAGCTATAGAGTCACAATTTTCACTCCTCTAATGGCTTACAAACACCAACTAGCAAGGAGGAGGATTTGAGAGAGAGGAGAGGGATTAGAAATCGGCCAGGGTTTCTTTGCTTTAGCAGAGGTGTCGATTTCCCTTGCCCTAGGGGTCTATTTATACTTGTAAGGCTCCTAGGGTTTCACCCTTAAACCCTAGTTGGATAATCTTTCCTTAAAGCAATCCAAATCCTTTCCAAAGATAAGCCTTGGACGAATTTGAGGCTATCCCAAGCCCTAGAATTCGTCCAACCTCTATCCAAGAAGGATTTACAGCCCAAAGTGTAACTATCAACCAATTGACAGTTTATACCCTCTTATTTAATTAATCTCTTTAAGTCACCAAATTAATACTAATTAATTCATGACTTATATTAATCAAATAACAATATTATTATTCATTATATTATTCTGATAATATATTAATAATATTTATTCTCTCTTAATAAATCATCCTATCAAGTTGCTATGGTGAAGGCAACCCAAAAGGACTATGCACAACCGGGTCAAATACTTGCCTAATATAGTTGCAGCCTTAGACACTATTCCAACAGTCTCCCACTTGGATAAGTCTAGTAACTATATGCACAAGTACAATCTGATTCGCAATCATAGCTCTCAAAGACGCTGTCAAACTCTGATCTAATCAATCTTGTCCTTTAGATAAGGGATCGTACAGTCCTCTGTTAGATATCATGCAGACAATTCTATGGAATATTTAGTCTAGCATTTTGGTTTCTCGATCTCCGATTTATTCGACATAGAACTTAATCGAACACATCAATTCAGTTCTGACCGGGCCCGACACATAAGTCAAATCAAATCATCGAGCGGCCGAGATATCGCTTTTACCCTCTTAGGATAAAAGTTACAGATAAACTTTGACTTATATGCATTTACTTATTCATTAATCAACTATACACAACAATGCGTTTTATAACATCGAGTTACCAATGCGTTTTTGCATTATCAATGTACAATCAATTAACAAATAACAAACCATATATCTAGGTTTTAAGACTATATGATGTTATCGTCTTGCGATCACCCTTTTATATATCGTATTCCATAAGGTGATTCCAGCAAGCGCGGGTTCGTTCCAATGCTCAAAACTAGTTAATAAGCACTCATGAACGTCGCAGCAATCGTTTGCTATGTCTAATACCATTTAGACAATCTACGCACCAATTCACGACAATCTTCATTCATATCTACTTCCAACATATGAACGATTGTGGACAATTTGAATAATTTGATTATTCTTAATAAATTCAATTATTCTGGAAGTCAAAACATGCAAAATGAAACAATAGTTAAACAATTAACATAAGATAGTAACATTACTCATAAATAATACTCCTTTTATTTAATCATCAAATGTTAATTACATTTATCTATTACACGTTTCTACTACTATCTAATCTATGCTAATATCATCCTTCAGCCCAATACTCCTAGCATGCTGCAAGTGCTTAACCCTACTCAGTCCCTTCGTAAGCGGATCTGTTGGGTTATCTTCCGATGATATCCTTTTCACTACGAGTTGTCCTTCTTCTACACGATGTCTAATAAAGTGATATTTTCTGTCGATGTGTCGAGATCTACCATGATCCCTTGGTTCCTTGGTCAAGGCAACCGCTCCTTCATTATCACAGAAAATCTCCATCGGCTCCTTTATGGCAGGTACAACTCCAAGATCACCGATGAAGTTCTTCAACCATATGGCCTCCTTTGACGCTTCGCTCGCTGCAATCTACTCTAATTCGCACGTTGAATCAACTAAAGTTTCCTGCTTGGATTTTCCAAGTCACTGCTCCTCCATTCAGGGTAAAGACCCAGCCCGACTGCGAACGGTAGTTGTCCCTGTCGGTCTGAAAGCTGGCGTCACTATACCCTTGCACCTTCAAGTCATCACTCCCTCCGAGGACTAAGAACCATTCCTTCGTCCTCCGAAGGTACTTAAAGATATTCTTAACCGTAACCCAATGAGCTCTGCCAGGATTCCCTTGATATCTGCTAACCATGCTCAAAGCAAAGGCTACATCAGGGCGAGTACAAGTCATAGCATACATGATTGAGCCAACTGCGGAAGCGTATGGTGCTCGGCTCATTTCTGCTATTTCAGCTTCGGTACTCAGACTTTGAGTCTTACTCAACTTGGGATTACTTTGTATTGGTAATTCTCCCTTCTTCGAGTTTTCCATACTAAAACGTTTTAGTACCTTCTCTAAGTAAGTGTTCTGACTAAGTCCTATTAGTCTCTTACTTCTTTCTCTTACTATCCTTATTCCCAAAATATAGGAAGCCTCTTCGAGGTCCTTCATAGCGAAGCACTTTCCGAGCCAGGACTTAACCTCCTGCAGAGTCGGGATGTTGTTTCCTATGAGCAGTATGTCATCGACATACAAAACGAGAAAGATAACTATGCTCCCACTGGCTTTAACATATACACACGATTCATCTTCGCTTCGTACAAATCCAAACTCTTTGACTTTCTCATCGAAACAAAGATTCCATCTGTGAGATGCTTGCTTACGTCCATAAATAGACTTCTCAAGCTTACACACTCTATTCGGATGCTTCGGATCCACAAACCCCTCTGGCTGAGCCATGTAAACATCCTCAGCCAACTTTCCGTTAAGGAAAGCGGTCTTGACATCCATTTGCCAAATATCATAATCATGAAATGCGGCAATCGCTAGCATCACTCTAATAGATTTTATCTTCGCAACTGGTGAGAAGGTCTCATCATAGTCAACTCCGGGAGATTAAGTAAAGCCCTTCGCGACCAATCGCGCTTTATATGTGTGTACATTTCCATCAACGTCGGTCTTCTTCTTGAAGATCCATTTGCTCCCAAGGGTCTTACGTCCAGGTACATTATCAACCAAATTCCAAACTTGGTTATCATACATGGATTGGATCTCGCTATCCATTGCCTCTTTCCATTTTGCAGACTCCGGGCCTGCCATGGCTTCCTTATAGCTATTAGGTTCATCAAGGTTTATTAGTGTACCATCACTAATGTACGTGTCCCCTTCAGTAGTGATATGAAAACCATAAAACTGGGGTTGAACTCTAACTCTTTCAGAACGTCTAAGAGGTAAGGACTCGTCAATTGGTTCAACCGGAGTTTCCTCCTCGGGTTGAGTGCCAGCGGTAAAGGTTCCTTCATCTATCGAATCTTGAATCTCTTCAAGCTCGATTTGCCTCCCACTCTCTCCTTGGCCTATGAGTTCTCGCTCTCGGAAAACTCCTCTCTTTGCAACAAAGACAACATTGTCCTTCGGTCTATAGAAGAGATATCCAAAGGATTTCTGCGGGTAGCTGATGAAAATACATCGCTCACTACGAGGTTCGAGGTTGTCGTGATTATCTCGTCTTACGAAAGCCTCAAAACCCCAAACCTTGATATGTGCTAACGAGGGAGCTTTCCCTGTCCACATCTCGTGAGGTGTTTTGGCAACCTTCTTAGTAGGGACTCGGTTAAGGATATGGGCGACAGTCTCTAAGGCATACCCCCAAAAAGAGATTGGTAGTGAAGCACGACTCATCATAGAGCGAACCATGTCCAACAAGGTTCAATTACGCCTTTCTGCCACACCATTCAATTGTGGTGTCCTAGGTGGTGTCAATTATGAAACTATTCCGCACTCCATGAGATAATCGTGGAATTCAAGACTTAGGTACTCTCCTCCTCGATCAGATCGAAGCATCTTGATTTTCCTTCCTAATTGATTCTCCACTTCATTCTTGAACTCTTTGAACTTTTCAAAAGTTTCTGACTTTTGCTTGATTAAATAGATATACCCATATCTACTATAGTCATCGGTAAAAGTCACGTAGAAGCCGTTCTCATCCTTCGTGGTTGATCTAAACGGTCCACATACGTCGGTATGTATTAGGTCCAATAGACCCTCGCCCCTTTCACACGTACTTGTGAAGGGTGACTTGGACATCTTTCCAAGTAAACAAGATTCGCATATGTCATCTTCCCTAAGGTCAAATGACTCCAACACTCCATCCTTTTGGAGTTGGGCTATGCGTTTCTTGTTGACATGTCCAAGACGACAATGCCACAAGGATGCTCTATCCATACTATTGGAAGAATCTATGTTCAAAACATCATTTCCTAAGTTATCAACAATCATAACAGTTTCATAAATTCAATTACACGGTATTGCTTCAAAATAAAAGACACCATTTAGATAAGCCAAAATAGAACCATTCTCATTATTAAAAGAAAATCTAAAACCTTGTCTAAACAAAACATGAAATGAAGTGATGTTTCTAGCCATTTTTGGCGAATAGCAACAATTGTTCAAATCTAAACTTAAACCATTCCTAAGCACTAAAGAATACACTCCAATCTTGGTCACAGGCGACGATCTTCTGTTCCCCATGATTAGATTAATTCTTCCAGCCTCCACATCCCTATTTCTTCTTAGTCCCTGCACATTAGAACAAATGTGGTAACCACAACCGGTATCAAGAACCCAAGAAATAGCATGAGATGAATCGTTAGATTTAATTATGTATATACCTGCGAAAGACGGCTTGATCTTTCCTTCCATGATGGCTTGCAGGTACTTTGGGCAGCTTCTCTTCCAATATCCTATTTTGTGGCAGTGGTGGGACTCTGCTTCCTTTGGGTTAGGGCAGGGCAGGGCTTAGGAGGCACCATCTCGGGCTTTAACCTTGCGATAGTTCTTAGACAAAGCCTTCCTCTTCTTTCCCTTTCCTTGTCCAATAGCCAAGACAGGACCAGCGGGTGGATTGGGAGTTGGTGCAACAGACTTGTCCTTGAAGTTGCTCTCAGCAACCCTCAAGAGACCTTGGATTTTGCTTAGGGTGACCTCCTCTTTATTCATGTGGTAGGTCATCCTAAATTGATTGTAGCTTGGAGGCAAAGAGTGAAGCACCATGTCGATCGCCAAGTCTTCCCCAAAGTCAACATTCAACTTGCGAAGACGGCCGACATACCTTTGCATCTTTTGCAGGTGCACGGTAAGAGACTCTCCATGACCCATCTTAGCGGAAATCATGTTAGTGAAAATCTCATAACGCTCTTGTCTCGCGTTTTGGTGGTATCTCTCCAATAAGTCTTGGTGCATCTCGTACGGGTACATGTCCTCATAGGACTTTTGGAATTCGGAGTTCATAATGGCTATCATGATTCAATGAACCTTCGTTGCATCACGCTCGTGAGTTTCAAAAGCGGTCATTTCAGCCGGAGTAGCGATTTCAGGGTTGATTTTCTCGAGTTTCTCATCGAGGACATACTCCTTATCCTCATTGCGAGCAATAGTGCAAATGTATCTTATCCATTCGCTAAAGTTCGTTCCATCGAAGGTGACCTTTTGACAAAGGCTCATCAATGTGAATGAACTAGCAACAACATTGTTTGCGTTCGACATCTAAAATTAGAAAGGACAAAGATAGATTAGAATATGAATCCCTAATTATCACCCAATAAGAAAAATTAGGGCTAGTATCCAACAACAATATTTACATATTAGAAAAGGGATGCCGTAATCTAACATGCAAACATTTTGAGGGTAAGTGAATGACGATTCACTAATTCTCCACCATGAAAACCTAACTTTAAGTTCTAAATGAATTTGAGAATTCCTAGGTTTAGATGAGATTCATTGAAACATTTCAATGGCATGTTTAAATCTCGATATGCCCCTCTTGTTTGTGACTGGGATACCGAGGATCACAAAGCGAGTGTGAATTACCATGCAAATTCACATGGTGCCTTCATTGTAACGATCACCCATTCGATGTGCCGGTAAACCACACACGCTCCATCGAACTATGATAAACAATAAATCACCCTTTGCCACCTTCTCTTAGAACCAATTAGTGTGCTGGTAAACCACACACACTCCACTAACTTCTTAGCAAGGTGCAAAGTGTAATTTCATGGGATTGCATCAATTCACTTTTCCTAAAGTAACTAAGATTGGGAAATTTTTGAAAAACATGTAGTTACTTTGTATTTCATATTATACTTTTAATGAGAGGATGAGGTTGCCCTATCCTACCCGTTCGGCTAACGACCCTCCACCGATCAAGCAAGCGGTGGGTGTGAGTGTACACCCATTAAGCGCCATTTTATAGGCCGCAAGCTTATACCCACCATATAGATCGGCTTCGTGAATGAGGCCTACTAATGTTAAGACAAGCATTTTAGTTATCCATATATATATATATATATATATATATATATATATATATATATATATATATATATTACTATAGGGTTGTATTATATTAGTATAGGGTTGTATTTTAAACTTGTAAAATTCTAGGGTTTGAAATTTAAATTGTCTAAATTAGAACTTTTAATCACAAAACATAAATTTCAAAACTTGAGGACAAGTTTTAAACATTTACAACATGGAGGATCAAATAACAAATAATCTTTAATTAACAATTAATTCCATAATTATCCATATTTGATTTATTTAAGATTTCTTGCATAATAATTTACCAATTTGATCAAAATAATTAATTAATTATCACATAAGGAAATTAAATATTTTATTAATTGATAAATATCTTTAATTAGATCAAGATTATAGTCGTATATATCAAAAAATCGGATTAGGGTTGATCTAATATGATAAAGGCAAGTTTCCATAAGATAAATATCAAAAAATCCCGAATATGGCCCTTTCTGATGCTCGGACTCGCCAAGTGCCCAACTGGACTCGCCGAGTCAGGCCAACTCGCCGAGTCCATGACTCAGAAACACAAATTTCGAATTTTGTAGGTAAGATTTAAACAAACAAGCAACAATTTAATAGAAACCAATCTAGGCTCTGATACCACTGATGGGTTTTGGCCATATGAACATTCCTATGTGCACATGCAAACCCTAATACTTGGATCTAGGTTTCTCTAATTAAACATGCTTTGAATCCAAGACTTCTAATGACTAATTAGGTATAAGAACTATACAAAATCACAATTGTCACTCCTCTAATGGCTTACAAACACCAACTAGCAAGGAGGATGATTTGAGGGAGAGGAGAGGGATTAGAAATCGGCCAGGGTTTCTTTGCTTTAGCAGAGGTGTCGATTTCCCTTGCCCTAGGGGTCTATTTATACTTGTAAGGCTCCTAGGGTTTCACCCTTAAACCCTAGTTGGATAATCTTTCCTTAAAGCAATCCAAATCCTTTCCAAAGATAAGCCTTGGACGAATTTGAGGCTATCCTAAGCCCTAGAATTCGTCCAACCTCTATCCAAGAAGGATTTACAGCCCAAAGTGTAACTATCAAACAATTGACAGTTTATACCCTCTTATTTAATTAATCTCTTTAAGTCACCAAATTAATACTAATTAATTCATGACTTATATTAATCAAATAACAATATTATTATTCATTATATTATTCTGATAATATATCAATAATATATATTCTCTCATAATAAATCATCCTGCCAAGTTGCTATGGTGAAGGCAACCCAAAAGGACCATGCATAATCGGGTCAAATACTTGCCTAATATAGGTTCAGCCTTAGACACTATTCCAACAAATCTTAGCGCTGACAATAAGATTTTACTGAAAAAAGAAACATATATTGTAATTCTACTAAGAGACTCTATGGAAAATTATCTGAATTACATCATTCGTGTGAAATTAGTAGAGAACAACATAGGAAGCTTCTTCCATTTTAAGCTTACGAGAGAGAAAAAGTAGATGAAACTTCTTATTATTGTGAGAGGAATATTTTAGATTTTGATAAAGTTCCAGATAATAGATATACATATGGAATTGTGAAAATTAATGAATGTTTGTATGATACTAAATTAGTTGACATTATGAATGACACCTTGTCCAAACACGAACAATTTCAAATTTTAAAAGGAACTAAGAATTCAAAATCTGACAATCAATCTAATTTTGCTGATATTGAAGATGATTCTGATAATATTAATGATATTAATGAGATTGAAGATGTCGATTGTTCTTAGTTATCTGTCATTAATGTAACATCATTGGGTAAAGGCAAAGTAAAATATAATGATTCATTAGCTAAGACTGACAGTGATCAAGCCTCAACTTCGAAAGTTTGTGATTTTGATCATGTAAGTGTCAAAGATAGTCAAACTGATAGTAACGAGGATGAAGAGGATGATGATAAAATTTCGAATAACACAACGACAACAAACAAAGTCTTGAAAGAAAATGAAATACCAAGAGATGTTGTTGATCAAGTGTATGGTGAAACAGAAAAATTCGACAAAATGTTAAAAGAAAAATGTGCTCATTATCTCGAAACTGATACAGTTGTGTATCCAAATTTCAAGTGCACAGATGATGTCATTTTTCCAAATCAAGTATTTGTTACGACTGAAAATGTTGAAAACAAATTTAACAAATTGATAGAAGAAGATAATTATCAAACTTCGAAAGCATGTTTTTTCTTAAATAAAATTGTTGTAAAAAATAATCCAACCAAGAATTCATACATTTTTTAAAGACAAAAACATCAACGAAAATGGGTTGAAAAATAAAAAATTTCAATAGAGGATAACACAAAATTGGAAGTCAAATCACAATATGTGAAAATAAATTCAAAAGAATTTAAGGATCAAATTGACACTTTTTCTAAAGAAAATCGAACTTCAAAGAGACAAGCAAGAAAGAAAGTCTTTTGGAAAATTGTTGAATCTGAAAAGAAACAAAATGATTTGCAAAAGAAAAGCACTGAAAAGGAGTTGCCTGAAAAGGTTAAGGCAATGTCTTCAACAAGTTCAGCCATAAAGAAAAATCTTGCTCTGTCTAAAAAGCATTTGTCTCAATCAACTTTAAATACTAACTTTTCGAAAATGAAAATCAACAAACCAAGTTTGTCTCAAAACCTCAAAGTTTATCATCTTTGAAGAAGTCTCATTATGATAAATCTCATTCTAATCATCAAACAAGATTTTTTAATAATGATTCTTGAAAATCATTTTCATCGACAACCAATTCATTTTCATTGAAGAGGTCTCAACAAGGATTTGAGTCAAAGGTTGACACAGGAAGGTTTGATCAAGTTCATTAAAAACAAAAAGCCAATTTCACACCACAAAAACAAAATTTTCCCAATCCCCCATCAAAACAAGATTTTAATGTTTCATATACCAAGGGTCAATAAAATGTGCAAAATATTGATTATTGGCTTGAAGGAAAAGGAAACTCTTATCAAACAGGAAAATGCTCTCAACAACAAATCAAAAATGCTTATGAAAGTTTTTGAACGAAATGTCGAATGTTAGATCCTCATCAAAAGGCTCAACATTTTCAGTTAAGGCATGGCGTCTTGTTCCGAAAGAAAAGACAACAAAGCCACAAACTGAGAAGGAAAAGGTGAACTTCAGTGAAAATCCTAAACTATCGAAAACTTATATTTCTGGGCCTTTACCAAATGAAGTGGGCTTAATTGATAATGTTAAATCTAAAGTTCGTAATTGGCTTATAGGGTCTTCATTTCACAATGTATTTCAAACTAATCACAAAGGACCCAAACAACCTTGGGTACCTAAATTTTTCCACTGATTGCAAGTTTTATGTGATGAGCAATATGATGAAAAATAGTATATCGATAGTGGTTGCTCGCATCACATGACTCGAAGGAAAGATAATCTACGTGATTATCGAAGTCTGGAAAATTATGGTGTTGTGAAGTTTGGTAACAATCAAAAGTGTCAAGTCAAGGGATATTGTAAAGTTACAAATGGGAAGTTTACTATCAACCGAGTTGCCTATGTTGAAGGTCTTCAACAAAATTTGATTAGTGTTTTGCAATTGGTTGTGGGCACTGAAAATCAAGTGTTTTTAATGTAGAAGGAAGCACTATTTCGAATGTCAATACAAATGAAGTTTTTCTCAAATCCAAAAGAAAGGGAGATATGTTCACACTTGACATAAAGCCAATTGTTGGTATTCCATCAGTGTGCTTACTTTCGAAAGCTTCCTCAGATGTTAGCTTTCTTTGGCATCGACGACTTTCAAATTTGAATTTTTGAAATCTTAATAAATTAGTTGTGAATGATCTTGTTCGAGGTTTACCTATTTTAAAATTTGACAATGATACTTTATGTGCAGCTTGCGAACAAGGTAAACAACATCGACAATGACATCCCATTATCATCGATTCAAGGATCATTGAACCATTGGAAATTCTTCATATTAATCTTTGTGGACCACCAACTGTTGAAACTCTTAACAAGAAACTGTACGTTTTCGTTATTGTAACATCCCAAAAATACAGGCCAAAAATTTCATTTTAATTAAGTTATTACATATAACCATTAGTATAAAAACATTCATAGTAATATCTCATGTCGAAATCAAAGTGTCAATAATAAAAACATATTATCATAAAACCATATCAGAGTGTAATCCCAAGGATTTCATGTGCGGAAATATGGTGTGATGCACTGCGATCGAGCTGACTCCCTTCCTTTGAAAACGAAGAACCTGAAACCAAAACTGAAAACTGTAAGCACGAAGCTTAGTGAGTTCCCCTATCATACCACATAATGCTTATCCCTCAGTATCTTTCAACCGGTATCTGTCTGGCATAATTGGGAGCTGGAATCCCCTTTGGTATCTTTCAACCGGTACTCGGGAACTAACCTCCCCTTCGGTATCTTTCAACCGGTAACCGGGAGCTAACCTCCTCTTCGGTATCTTTCAACCGGTATCCGGGGACTATTTCACCCCTATCACTATCACATAATAACAGGTCATAAACATATCGGTTCCATGATAACATAACATAAACATACTGAATCACATAATGGCATATTATAACCATACTTGTCACATTATATCATATCATAAACATACTGCTCACATAATGGCATATCATAACCATACAGGTTACATAACAACATATCATAAACATACTGCTAGGCATGCATGGGTTCTTTCCACCTCTTCAGTATCTTTCAACCGGTAACCGTATTCGGTATCTTTCAACCGGTAACTGGAGACTATTGCACCCCTACAACTACTAGCACATATCTCATAACATCCCACACAATAAGCATATCAAATAATGGCAACCAGATAATTATCACAAAGACAATGATCTCAAACCTAATCACCTCACACTGCTGAAGTCCCATAGACTCAACCCCACATTGCTGAAGTCCTACAGACTCAACCCCAGCTGATGGATGACAAATTCCCGAGCTGTCAACACCAAAATAACACCTAATTAGTAATTAGGTCCCAACACATAACCATAAATACATACTTGGGTAATTACTGCATTACCCCAAGGTTGGCTTTATTCATGCCCAAGGCCCAATCCATAGGCCTAAAGACAACTATGAATCAAAGCCCAACCAAAATTGGGCCCAAACTCTAACTAACATAAGCACACACACATCCACCCCAGTGGTGGCCGACGGTGGCACGTGGCGGAAAAAACACACACCCGCATACAACCCCTTTCCTCGGAAATAAACCCAACAGCCACCTATGGTGGCGTGGCGACGACAATAGCGGTGGCCATAGTTGCTTCACGATGGCAGCCACCACCTCACGGTGGTGGCGTGGTACCTTTGGTTCCCAATCATGTAGTGACACCCGCCAGCAAGCAGCAATCCCGCAAATCAGTGACACTCTTTAACGGAAACAACAACAGCCACGCTATCGGCCGAAGATAACAGCAATGATGGCGTAACGATAGTAGTGGTGGCGATGCGATACGGTATACAGCGGCTAGAGACTCACGTATCTGCGACTTAACAAGGGGCGGTTGAAGCAACAATGGAACAAAAATGAAAAGGGCGGGGGTGCTTCAACTGGTGAGAATGGTGGCCACGACGGTCCACCACTCGAAGAACACCAACGAGTTCCAACATCGTTGGAAGTGGAGCGGTTAGCAGCACAAAAGAGAGGCGACGATAGTGCTCCGATTGCAAAGTATCGGTAGTGGATAAGGCCTCTCACAGTAGTGACTGAAGAAGGAGAAGGAAGAGAAGAGCGGAATTCTGAAGGTGTTGTCGTTGGGTGCTGATCAAAGAGGACATAGCGGCGGCGGCGGCGAGGGGGTCATAAGGATGGAGGGATGCGGCTGTAATATGGTTGATTAGGATTAGGGTTTGTAGAAGGTGACAGGTTTTATACCCGGTCACATGAGGTATTTTTCCATAATTCCATTTCAGTCCCTCCCATCAAATTCTTTTCAACTTATGCCCAAAACTTACCCTTTAGCCCTTGATTCCATAATTTCTTTTCATAATAAGTCCTGAAATTACCAATCAGCCCCTAAGCCTTCAAATCTTTTCAATTTAAGTCCATTAATTACCAAACGCACCCTGAATTCTGAAATCCTTTTCAAATTAATTCCAAAACTTACATTTTTAACCCCAAACTTCTAAAATTGTAACAATTAACCATCGAGACCAACACCTTGCTATATTATTACGGGTTTATGGCTACTATTAATTTATCAATTTACTCGTTTATTTTATTTAATAAATGGGGTGTTACAGTCACTGTTGATGATTTTTCTCGATTTACTTGGGTTTATTTTCTCATGTTAAAATCAGAGGTTGCTCAAATAATGATTGATTTTATCAAAAAGATGGAAACAAGTTTGTAGAAGAAAATTCGAAAAATCAAAAGTGACAATGGTTCCGAATTTAACAACAATGTTCTTGATTCGTTTTTAATAGACAAAGGAATTTCACATAATTTTTCTTCACCTTATACACCTCAGCAGAATGGTGTTGTTGAAAGGTGAAATCGTTCTCTTTGTGAAGCTGCAAGAACAATGCTCACATATGCGAATCTTCCTCAATATCTTTGGGCTGAAGCAGTGTCTACTGCATGTGTTACACAAAATAGATTGTTCATTCATTGAAGATTCAACATTACTCCTTATGAAATTATCAATAACCGAAAAACTAATGTTAAATTCTTTCATGTTTTTGGTTGCAGGTGTTTTATCATGAATCTAAAGGATAATATTTCGAAATTCCTGTCTAAAGCTGACGAAGGAATTTTCTTGGGCTGTTCTCATAATCCGGTTGAATATCGAGTGTTGAATAGACGAACATGGAAAATTAAAGAAACATTCAATCTTACATTCGATGATTATTATATCAAACAAGTTGAAAAGTGTTTCGAACAAAAGCCAATACTTAATGAATCAAAATATGACTCTGAAAGTATTAATCCGTATGATTTTGATTATGATTTAGTTTTTGGTATTCCAGATAGGGATGCGGATGCTGAAATTAATGCTCAAGATAATCAACTTCTGGAATCATCAATGCATTCTGATTGTTGGACATTTACTCATGATGTTGTTGATGAACAATTGACATCATCTTCTTTTA